>NW_027437686.1:0-185173 GCF_965140245.1 Athene noctua
GTGCGTTTTCGCCGGAAAACGCGTTTTCAGCCGAAAAAGTGTACGTTTGCACTTCCCGGCCACAGGGAAGCTGCTAGACGGGAATTCTCTACCTGGTTCTACCCGCTGCCCGGAACGCTACGCAGGGCAAAAGCGATTCTCGTCCTCCGTGCTTGCTTTTTCTCAGAAAGAGCCATGGTGTGCTTTTTCTCCGGAAAACGCGTTTTCGGCCGGAAACGTGTACGTTTGCACTTCCCGGCCACAGGGAAGCTGCTAGCCGGCAATTCGCTGCCTATTTCTACCCGCTGCTCAGAACCCTACGCAGGGCAAAAGCGATTCTCGTCCTCCGTGCTTGCTTTTTCTCAGAAAGAGCCGTGGTGTGCGTTTTCGCCAGAAAACGCGTTTTCGGCCGAAAACGTGTACGTTTGCACTTCCCCGCCACAGGGAAGCTGCTAGCCGGGAATTCTCTGCCTGGTTCTACCCGCTGCCCGGAACGCTACGCAGGGCAAAAGCGATTCTCGTCCTCCGTGCTTGCTTTTTCTCAGAAAGAGCCGTGGTGTGCGTTTTCGCCGGTAAACGCGTTTTCGGCCGAAAACGTGTACGTTTGCACTTCCCGGCCACAGGGAAGCTGCTAGCCGGGAATTCTCTGCCTGGTTCTACCCGCTGCCCGGAACGCTACGCAGGGCAAAAGCGATTCTCGTCCTCCGTGCTTGCTTTTTCTCAGAAAGAGCCGTGGTGTGCGTTTTCGCCGGAAAACGCGTTTTCGGCCGAAAACGTGTACGTTTGCACTTCCCGGCCACAGGGAAGCTGCTAGCCGGGAATTCTCTGCCTGGTTCTACCCGCTGCCCGGAACGCTACGCAGGGCAAAAGCGATTCTCGTCCTCCGTGCTTGCTTTTTCTCAGAAAGAGCCGTGGTGTGCGTTTTCGCCGGTAAACGCGTTTTCGGCCGAAAACGTGTACGTTTGCACTTCCCGGCCACAGGGAAGCTGCTAGCCGGGAATTCTCTGCCTGGTTCTACCCGCTGCCCGGAACGCTACGCAGGGCAAAAGCGATTCTCGTCCTCCGTGCTTGCTTTTTCTCAGAAAGAGCCATGGTGTGCTTTTTCGCCGGAAAACGCGTTTTCGGCCGAAAACGTGTACGTTTGCACTTCCCGGCCACAGGGAAGCTGCTAGCCGGCAATTCGCTGCCTATTTCTACCCGCTGCTCAGAACGCTACGCAGGGCAAAAGCGATTCTCGTCCTCCGTGCTTGCTTTTTCTCAGAAAGAGCCGTGGTGTGCGTTTTCGCCAGAAAACGCGTTTTCGGCCGAAAACGTGTACGTTTGCACTTCCCCGCCACAGGGAAGCTGCTTGCCGGGAATTCTCTGCCTGGTTCTACCCGCTGCCCGGAACGCTACGCTGGGCAAAAGCGATTCTCGTCCTCCGTGCTTGCTTTTTCTCAGAAAGAGCCGTGGTGTGCGTTTTCGCCAGAAAAGGTGTTTTCGGCCGAAAACGTGTACGTTTGCACTTCCCGGCCACAGGGAAGCTGCTAGCCGGGAATTCTCTGCCTGGTTCTACCCGCTGCCCGGAACGCTACGCAGGGCAAAAGCGGTTCTCGTCCTCCGTGCTTGCTTTTTCTCAGAAAGAGCCGTGGTGTGCGTTTTCGCCGGAAAACGCGTTTTCGGCCGAAAACGTGTACGTTTGCACTTCCCCGCCACAGGGAAGCTGCTAGCCGGGAATTCTCTGCCTGGTTCTACCCGCTGCCCGGAACGCTACGCAGGGCAAAAGCGATTCTCGTCCTCCGTGCTTGCTTTTTCTCAGAAAGAGCCGTGGTGTGCGTTTTCGCTGGAAAACGCGTTTTCGGCCGAAAACGTGTACGTTTGCACTTCCCGGCCACAGGGAAGCTGCTGGCCGGGAATTCTCTGCCTGGTTCTACCCGCTGCCCGGAACGCTACGCAGGGCAAAAGCGATTCTCGTCCTCCGTGCTTGCTTTTTCTCAGAAAGAGCCGTGGTGTGCGTTTTCGCCGGAAAACGCGTTTTCGGCCGAAAACGTGTACGTTTGCACTTCCCGGCCACAGGGAAGCTGCTAGCCGGGAATTCTCTGCCTAGTTCTACCCGCTGCCCGGAACGCTACGCAGGGCAAAAGCGATTCTCGTCCTCCGTGCTTGCTTTTTCTCAGAAAGAGCCGTGGTGTGCGTTTTCGCCGGAAAACGCGTTTTCGGCCGAAAACGTGTACGTTTGCACTTCCCCGCCACAGGGAAGCTGCTAGCCGGGAATTCTCTGCCTGGTTCTACCCGCTGCCCGGAACGCTACGCAGGGCAAAAGCGATTCTCGTCCTCCGTGCTTGCTTTTTCTCAGAAAGAGCCATGGTGTGCTTTTTCGATGGAAAACGCGTTTTCGGCCGAAAACGTGTACGTTTGCACTTCCCGGCCACAGGGAAGCTGCTAGCCGGGAATTCTCTGCCTGGTTCTACCCGCTGCTCAGAACGCTACGCAGGGCAAAAGCGATTCTCGTCCTCCGTGCTTGCTTTTTCTCAGAAAGAGCCGTGGTGTGCGTTTTCGCCGGAAAACGCGTTTTCGGCCGAAAACGTGTACGTTTGCACTTCCCCGCCACAGGGAAGCTGCTAGACGGGAATTCTCTGCCTGGTTCTACCCGCTGCCCGGAACGCTACGCAGGGCAAAAGCGATTCTCGTCCTCCGTGCTTGCTTTTTCTCAGAAAGAGCCGTGGTGTGCGTTTTCGCCGGAAAACGCGTTTTCGGCCGAAAACGTGTACGTTTGCACTTCCCGGCCACAGGGAAGCTGCTAGCCGGGAATTCTCTGCCTGGTTCTACCCGCTGCCCGGAACGCTACGCAGGGCAAAAGCGATTCTCGTCCTCCGTGCTTGCTTTTTCTCAGAAAGAGCCGTGGTGTGCGTTTTCGCCGGAAAATGCGTTTTCGGCCGAAAACGTGTACGTTTGCACTTCCCGGCCACAGGGAAGCTGCTAGCCGGGAATTCTCTGCCTGGTTCTACCCGCTGCCAGGAACGCTACGCAGGGCAAAAGCGATTCTCGTCCTCCGTGCTTGCTTTTTCTCAGAAAGAGCCGTGGTGTGCGTTTTCGCCGGAAAACGCGTTTTCGGCCGAAAACGTGTACGTTTGCACTTCCCGGCCACAGGGAAGCTGCTAGACGGGAATTCTCTGCCTGGTTCTACCCGCTGCCCGGAACGCTACGCAGGGCAAAAGCGATTCTCGTCCTCCGTGCTTGCTTTTTCTCAGAAAGAGCCATGGTGTGCTTTTTCGCCGGAAAACGCGTTTTCGGCCGAAAACGTGTACGTTTGCACTTCCCGGCCACAGGGAAGCTGCTAGCCGGCAATTCGCTGCCTATTTCTACCCGCTGCTCAGAACGCTACGCAGGGCAAAAGCGATTCTCGTCCTCCGTGCTTGCTTTTTCTCAGAAAGAGCCGTGGTGTGCGTTTTCGCGGGAAAACGCGTTTTCGGCCGAAAACCTGTACGTTTGCACTTCCCGGCCACAGGGAAGCTGCTAGCCGGGAATTCTCTGCCTGGTTCTACCCGCTGCCCGGAACGCTACGCAGGGCAAAAGCGATTCTCGTCCTCCGTGCTTGCTTTTTCTCAGAAAGAGCCGTGGTGTGCGTTTTCGCCAGAAAACGCGTTTTCGACCGAAAACGTGTACGTTTGCACTTCCCGGCCACAGGGAAGCTGCTAGCCGGGAATTCTCTGCCTGGTTCTACCCGCTGCCCGGAACACTACGCAGGGCAAAAGCGATTCTCGTCCTCCGTGCTTGCTTTTTCTCAGAAAGAGCCGTGGTGTGCGTTTTCGCCGGAAAACGCGTTTTCGGCCGAAAACGTGTACGTTTGCACTTCCCGGCCACAGGGAAGCTGCTAGCCGGGAATTCTCTGCCTGGTTCTACCCGCTGCCCGGAACACTACGCAGGGCAAAAGCGATTCTCGTCCTCCGTGCTTGCTTTTTCTCAGAAAGAGCCGTGGTGTGCGTTTTCGCCAGAAAACGCGTTTTCGGCCGAAAACGTGTACGTTTGCACTTCCCCGCCACAGGGAAGCTGCTAGCCGGGAATTCTCTGCCTGGTTCTACCCGCTGCCCGGAACGCTACGCAGGGCAAAAGCGATTCTCGTCCTCCGTGCTTGCTTTTTCTCAGAAAGAGCCGTGGTGTGCGTTTTCGCCGGAAAACGCGTTTTCGGCCGAAAACGTGTACGTTTGCACTTCCCGGCCACAGGGAAGCTGCTAGCCGGGAATTCTCTGCCTGGTTCTACCCGCTGCCCGGAACGCTACGCAGGGCAAAAGCGATTCTCGTCCTCCGTGCTTGCTTTTTCTCAGAAAGAGCCGTGGTGTGCGTTTTCGCCGGAAAACGCGTTTTCGGCCGAAAACGTGTACGTTTGCACTTCAAGGCCACAGGGAATCTGCTAGCCGGCAATTCGCTGCCTATTTCTACCCGCTGCTCAGAACGCTACGCAGGGCAAAAGCGATTCTCGTCCTCCGTGCTTGCTTTTTCTCAGAAAGAGCCGTGGTGTGCGTTTTCGCCGGAAAACGCGTTTTCGGCCGAAAACGTGTACGTTTGCACTTCCCCGCCACAGGGAAGCTGCTAGACGGGAATTCTCTACCTGGTTCTACCCGCTGCCCGGAACGCTACGCAGGGCAAAAGCGATTCTCGTCCTCCGTGCTTGCTTTTTCTCAGAAAGAGCCATGGTGTGCTTTTTCTCCGGAAAACGCGTTTTCGGCCGAAAACGTGTACGTTTGCACTTCCCGGCCACAGGGAAGCTGCTAGCCGGCAATTCGCTGCCTATTTCTACCCGCTGCTCAGAACCCTACGCAGGGCAAAAGCGATTCTCGTCCTCCGTGCTTGCTTTTTCTCAAAAAGAGCCGTGGTGTGCGTTTTCGCCAGAAAACGCGTTTTCGGCCGAAAACGTGTACGTTTGCACTTCCCCGCCACAGGGAAGCTGCTAGCCGGGAATTCTCTGCCTGGTTCTACCCGCTGCCCGGAACGCTACGCTGGGCAAAAGCGATTCTCGTCCTCCGTGCTTGCTTTTTCTCAGAAAGAGCCGTGGTGTGCGTTTTCGCCGGTAAACGCGTTTTCGGCCGAAAACGTGTACGTTTGCACTTCCCGGCCACAGGGAAGCTGCTAGCCGGGAATTCTCTGCCTGGTTCTACCCGCTGCCCGGAACGCTACGCAGGGCAAAAGCGATTCTCGTCCTCCGTGCTTGCTTTTTCTCAGAAAGAGCCGTGGTGTGCGTTTTCGCCGGTAAACGCGTTTTCGGCCGAAAACGTGTACGTTTGCACTTCCCCGCCACAGGGAAGCTGCTAGACGGGAATTCTCTACCTGGTTCTACCCGCTGCCCGGAACGCTACGCAGGGCAAAAGCGATTCTCGTCCTCCGTGCTTGCTTTTTCTCAGAAAGAGCCATGGTGTGCTTTTTCGTCGGAAAACGCGTTTTCGGCCGAAAACGTGTACGTTTGCACTTCCCGGCCACAGGGAAGCTGCTAGCCGGCAATTCGCTGCCTATTTCTACCCGCTGCTCAGAACGCTACGCAGGGCAAAAGCGATTCTCGTCCTCCGTGCTTGCTTTTTCTCAGAAAGAGCCGTGGTGTGCGTTTTCGCCAGAAAACGCGTTTTCGGCCGAAAACGTGTACGTTTGCACTTCCCGGCCACAGGGAAGCTGCTAGCCGGGAATTCTCTGCCTGGTTCTACCCGCTGCCCGGAACGCTACGCTGGGCAAAAGCGATTCTCGTCCTCCGTGCTTGCTTTTTCTCAGAAAGAGCCGTGGTGTGCGTTTTCGCCAGAAAAGGCGTTTTCGGCCGAAAACGTGTACGTTTGCACTTCCCGGCCACAGGGAAGCTGCTAGCCGGGAATTCTCTGCCTGGTTCTACCCGCTGCCCGGAACGCTACGCAGGGCAAAAGCGATTCTCGTCCTCCGTGCTTGCTTTTTCTCAGAAAGAGCCGTGGTGTGCGTTTTCGCCGGAAAACGCGTTTTCGGCCGAAAACGTGTACGTTTGCACTTCCCGGCCACAGGGAAGCTGCTAGCCGGGAATTCTCTGCCTGGTTCTACCCGCTGCCAGGAACGCTACGCAGGGCAAAAGCGATTCCCTTCCGCCGTGCTTGCTTTTTCTCAGAAAGAGCCGTGGTGTGCGTTTTCGCCGGAAAACGCGTTTTCGGCCGAAAACGTGTACGTTTGCACTTCCCGGCCACAGGGAAGCTGCTAGCCGGGAATTCTCTGCCTGGTTCTACCCGCTGCCCGGAACGCTACGCAGGGCAAAAGCGATTCTCGTCCTCCGTGCTTGCTTTTTCTCAGAAAGAGCCATGGTGTGCTTTTTCGCCGGAAAACGAGTTTTCGGCCGAAAACGTGTACGTTTGCACTTCCCGGCCACAGGGAATCTGCTAGCCGGCAATTCGCTGCCTATTTCTACCCGCTGCTCAGAACGCTACGCAGGGCAAAAGCGATTCTCGTCCTCCGTGCTTGCTTTTTCTCAGAAAGAGCCGTGGTGTGCGTTTTCGCCGGTAAACGAGTTTTCGGCCGAAAACGTGTACATTTGCACTTCCCCGCCACAGGGAAGCTGCTAGACGGGAATTCTCTGCCTGGTTCTACCCGCTGCCCGGAACGCTACGCAGGGCAAAAGCGATTCTCGTCCTCCGTGCTTGCTTTTTCTCAGAAAGAGCCATGGTGTGCTTTTTCGCCGGAAAACGCGTTTTCGGCCGAAAACGTGTACGTTTGCACTTCAAGGCCACAGGGAAGCTGCTAGCCGGCAATTCGCTGCCTATTTCTACCCGCTGCTCAGAACGCTACGCAGGGCAAAAGCGATTCTCGTCCTCCGTGCTTGCTTTTTCTCAGAAAGAGCCGTGGTGTGCGTTTTCGCCGGAAAACGCGTTTTCGGCCGAAAACGTGTACGTTTGCACTTCCCCGCCACAGGGAAGCTGCTAGCCGGGAATTCTCTGCCTGGTTCTACCCGCTGCCCGGAACGCTACGCAGGGCAAAAGCGGTTCTCGTCCTCCGTGCTTGCTTTTTCTCAGAAAGAGCCGTGGTGTGCGTTTTCGCGGGAAAACGCGTTTTCGGCCGAAAACCTGTACGTTTGCACTTCCCGGCCACAGGGAAGCTGCTAGCCGGGAATTCTCTGCCTGGTTCTACCCGCTGCCCGGAACGCTACGCAGGGCAAAAGCGATTCTCGTCCTCCGTGCTTGCTTTTTCTCAGAAAGAGCCGTGGTGTGCGTTTTCGCCAGAAAACGCGTTTTCGACCGAAAACGTGTACGTTTGCACTTCCCGGCCACAGGGAAGCTGCTAGCCGGGAATTCTCTGCCTGGTTCTACCCGCTGCCCGGAACACTACGCAGGGCAAAAGCGATTCTCGTCCTCCGTGCTTGCTTTTTCTCAGAAAGAGCCGTGGTGTGCGTTTTCGCCGGTAAACGCGTTTTCGGCCGAAAACGTGTACGTTTGCACTTCCCGGCCACAGGGAAGCTGCTAGCCGGGAATTCTCTGCCTGGTTCTACCCGCTGCCCGGAACACTACGCAGGGCAAAAGCGATTCTCGTCCTCCGTGCTTGCTTTTTCTCAGAAAGAGCCGTGGTGTGCGTTTTCGCCAGAAAACGCGTTTTCGGCCGAAAACGTGTACGTTTGCACTTCAAGGCCACAGGGAATCTGCTAGCCGGCAATTCGCTGCCTATTTCTACCCGCTGCTCAGAACGCTACGCAGGGCAAAAGCGATTCTCGTCCTCCGTGCTTGCTTTTTCTCAGAAAGAGCCGTGGTGTGCGTTTTCGCCGGAAAACGCGTTTTCGGCCGAAAACGTGTACGTTTGCACTTCCCCGCCACAGGGAAGCTGCTAGACGGGAATTCTCTACCTGGTTCTACCCGCTGCCCGGAACGCTACGCAGGGCAAAAGCGATTCTCGTCCTCCGTGCTTGCTTTTTCTCAGAAAGAGCCGTGGTGTGCGTTTTCGCCGGTAAACGCGTTTTCGGCCGAAAACGTGTACGTTTGCACTTCCCGGCCACAGGGAAGCTGCTAGCCGGGAATTCTCTGCCTGGTTCTACCCGCTGCCCGGAACGCTACGCAGGGCAAAAGCGATTCTCGTCCTCCGTGCTTGCTTTTTCTCAGAAAGAGCCGTGGTGTGCGTTTTCGCCGGTAAACGCGTTTTCGGCCGAAAACGTGTACGTTTGCACTTCCCCGCCACAGGGAAGCTGCTAGACGGGAATTCTCTACCTGGTTCTACCCGCTGCCCGGAACGCTACGCAGGGCAAAAGCGATTCTCGTCCTCCGTGCTTGCTTTTTCTCAGAAAGAGCCATGGTGTGCTTTTTCGCCGGAAAACGCGTTTTCGGCCGAAAACGTGTACGTTTGCACTTCCCGGCCACAGGGAAGCTGCTAGCCGGCAATTCGCTGCCTATTTCTACCCGCTGCTCAGAACGCTACGCAGGGCAAAAGCGATTCTCGTCCTCCGTGCTTGCTTTTTCTCAGAAAGAGCCGTGGTGTGCGTTTTCGCCAGAAAACGCGTTTTCGGCCGAAAACGTGTACGTTTGCACTTCCCCGCCACAGGGAAGCTGCTAGCCGGGAATTCTCTGCCTGGTTCTACCCGCTGCCCGGAACGCTACGCTGGGCAAAAGCGATTCTCGTCCTCCGTGCTTGCTTTTTCTCAGAAAGAGCCGTGGTGTGCGTTTTCGCCAGAAAAGGCGTTTTCGGCCGAAAACGTGTACGTTTGCACTTCCCGGCCACAGGGAAGCTGCTAGCCGGGAATTCTCTGCCTGGTTCTACCCGCTGCCCGGAACGCTACGCAGGGCAAAAGCGATTCTCGTCCTCCGTGCTTGCTTTTTCTCAGAAAGAGCCGTGGTGTGCGTTTTCGCCGGAAAACGCGTTTTCGGCCGAAAACGTGTACGTTTGCACTTCCCGGCCACAGGGAAGCTGCTAGCCGGGAATTCTCTGCCTGGTTCTACCCGCTGCCAGGAACGCTACGCAGGGCAAAAGCGATTCCCTTCCGCCGTGCTTGCTTTTTCTCAGAAAGAGCCGTGGTGTGCGTTTTCGCCGGAAAACGCGTTTTCGGCCGAAAACGTGTACGTTTGCACTTCCCGGCCACAGGGAAGCTGCTAGCCGGGAATTCTCTGCCTGGTTCTACCCGCTGCCCGGAACGCTACGCAGGGCAAAAGCGATTCTCGTCCTCCGTGCTTGCTTTTTCTCAGAAAGAGCCATGGTGTGCTTTTTCGCCGGAAAACGCGTTTTCGGCCGAAAACGTGTACGTTTGCACTTCCCGGCCACAGGGAATCTGCTAGCCGGCAATTCGCTGCCTATTTCTACCCGCTGCTCAGAACGCTACGCAGGGCAAAAGCGATTCTCGTCCTCCGTGCTTGCTTTTTCTCAGAAAGAGCCGTGGTGTGCGTTTTCGCCGGTAAACGAGTTTTCGGCCGAAAACGTGTACATTTGCACTTCCCCGCCACAGGGAAGCTGCTAGACGGGAATTCTCTGCCTGGTTCTACCCGCTGCCCGGAACGCTACGCAGGGCAAAAGCGATTCTCGTCCTCCGTGCTTGCTTTTTCTCAGAAAGAGCCATGGTGTGCTTTTTCGCCGGAAAACGCGTTTTCGGCCGAAAACGTGTACGTTTGCACTTCCCGGCCACAGGGAAGCTGCTAGCCGGCAATTCGCTGCCTATTTCTACCCGCTGCTCAGAACGCTACGCAGGGCAAAAGCGATTCTCGTCCTCCGTGCTTGCTTTTTCTCAGAAAGAGCCGTGGTGTGCGTTTTCGCCGGAAAACGCGTTTTCGGCCGAAAACGTGTACGTTTGCACTTCCCCGCCACAGGGAAGCTGCTAGCCGGGAATTCTCTGCCTGGTTCTACCCGCTGCCCGGAACGCTACGCAGGGCAAAAGCGGTTCTCGTCCTCCGTGCTTGCTTTTTCTCAGAAAGAGCCGTGGTGTGCGTTTTCGCGGGAAAACGCGTTTTCGGCCGAAAACCTGTACGTTTGCACTTCCCGGCCACAGGGAAGCTGCTAGCCGGGAATTCTCTGCCTGGTTCTACCCGCTGCCCGGAACGCTACGCAGGGCAAAAGCGATTCTCGTCCTCCGTGCTTGCTTTTTCTCAGAAAGAGCCGTGGTGTGCGTTTTCGCCAGAAAACGCGTTTTCGACCGAAAACGTGTACGTTTGCACTTCCCGGCCACAGGGAAGCTGCTAGCCGGGAATTCTCTGCCTGGTTCTACCCGCTGCCCGGAACACTACGCAGGGCAAAAGCGATTCTCGTCCTCCGTGCTTGCTTTTTCTCAGAAAGAGCCGTGGTGTGCGTTTTCGCCGGTAAACGCGTTTTCGGCCGAAAACGTGTACGTTTGCACTTCCCGGCCACAGGGAAGCTGCTAGCCGGGAATTCTCTGCCTGGTTCTACCCGCTGCCCGGAACACTACGCAGGGCAAAAGCGATTCTCGTCCTCCGTGCTTGCTTTTTCTCAGAAAGAGCCGTGGTGTGCGTTTTCGCCAGAAAACGCGTTTTCGGCCGAAAACGTGTACGTTTGCACTTCCCCGCCACAGGGAAGCTGCTTGCCGGGAATTCTCTGCCTGGTTCTACCCGCTGCCCGGAACGCTACGCAGGGCAAAAGCGATTCTCGTCCTCCGTGCTTGCTTTTTCTCAGAAAGAGCCGTGGTGTGCGTTTTCGCCGGAAAACGCGTTTTCGGCCGAAAACGTGTACGTTTGCACTTCCCGGCCACAGGGAAGCTGCTAGCCGGGAATTCTCTGCCTGGTTCTACCCGCTGCCCGGAACGCTACGCAGGGCAAAAGCGATTCTCGTCCTCCGTGCTTGCTTTTTCTCAGAAAGAGCCGTGGTGTGCGTTTTCGCCGGAAAACGCGTTTTCGGCCGAAAACGTGTACGTTTGCACTTCAAGGCCACAGGGAATCTGCTAGCCGGCAATTCGCTGCCTATTTCTACCCGCTGCTCAGAACGCTACGCAGGGCAAAAGCGATTCTCGTCCTCCGTGCTTGCTTTTTCTCAGAAAGAGCCGTGGTGTGCGTTTTCGCCGGAAAACGCGTTTTCGGCCGAAAACGTGTACGTTTGCACTTCCCCGCCACAGGGAAGCTGCTAGACGGGAATTCTCTACCTGGTTCTACCCGCTGCCCGGAACGCTACGCAGGGCAAAAGCGATTCTCGTCCTCCGTGCTCGCTTTTTCTCAGAAAGAGCCATGGTGTGCTTTTTCTCCGGAAAACGCGTTTTCGGCCGGAAACGTGTACGTTTGCACTTCCCGGCCACAGGGAAGCTGCTAGCCGGCAATTCGCTGCCTATTTCTACCCGCTGCTCAGAGCCCTACGCAGGGCAAAAGCGATTCTCGTCCTCCGTGCTTGCTTTTTCTCAGAAAGAGCCGTGGTGTGCGTTTTCGCCAGAAAACGCGTTTTCGGCCGAAAACGTGTACGTTTGCACTTCCCCGCCACAGGGAAGCTGCTAGCCGGGAATTCTCTGCCTGGTTCTACCCGCTGCCCGGAACGCTACGCAGGGCAAAAGCGATTCTCGTCCTCCGTGCTTGCTTTTTCTCAGAAAGAGCCGTGGTGTGCGTTTTCGCCGGTAAACGCGTTTTCGGCCGAAAACGTGTACGTTTGCACTTCCCCGCCACAGGGAAGCTGCTAGCCGGGAATTCTCTGCCTGGTTCTACCCGCTGCCCGGAACGCTACGCCGGGCAAAAGCGATTCTCGTCCTCCGTGCTTGCTTTTTCTCAGAAAGAGCCGTGGTGTGCGTTTTCGCCGGTAAACGCGTTTTCGGCCGAAAACGTGTACGTTTGCACTTCCCCGCCACAGGGAAGCTGCTAGACGGGAATTCTCTGCCTGGTTCTACCCGCTGCCCGGAACGCTACGCAGGGCAAAAGCGATTCTCGTCCTCCGTGCTTGCTTTTTCTCAGAAAGAGCCATGGTGTGCTTTTTCGCCGGAAAACGCGTTTTCGGCCGAAAACGTGTACGTTTGCACTTCCCGGCCACAGGGAAGCTGCTAGCCGGCAATTCGCTGCCTATTTCTACCCGCTGCTCAGAACGCTACGCAGGGCAAAAGCGATTCTCATCCTCCGTGCTTGCTTTTTCTCAGAAAGAGCCGTGGTGTGCGTTTTCGCCAGAAAACGCGTTTTCGGCCGAAAACGTGTACGTTTGCACTTCCCCGCCACAAGCAAGCTGCTTGCCGGGAATTCTCTGCCTGGTTCTACCCGCTGCCCGGAACGCTACGCTGGGCAAAAGCGATTCTCGTCCTCCGTGCTTGCTTTTTCTCAGAAAGAGCCGTGGTGTGCGTTTTCGCCAGAAAAGGCGTTTTCGGCCGAAAACGTGTACGTTTGCACTTCCCGGCCACAGGGAAGCTGCTAGCCGGGAATTCTCTGCCTGGTTCTACCCGCTGCCCGGAACGCTACGCAGGGCAAAAGCGATTCTCGTCCTCCGTGCTTGCTTTTTCTCAGAAAGAGCCGTGGTGTGCGTTTTCGCCGGAAAACGCGTTTTCGGCCGAAAACGTGTACGTTTGCACTTCCCGGCCACAGGGAAGCTGCTAGCCGGGAATTCTCTGCCTGGTTCTACCCGCTGCCAGGAACGCTACGCAGGGCAAAAGCGATTCTCGTCCTCCGTGCTTGCTTTTTCTCAGAAAGAGCCGTGGTGTGCGTTTTCGCCAGAAAACGCGTTTTCGGCCGAAAACGTGTACGTTTGCACTTCCCGGCCACAGGGAAGCTGCTAGCCGGGAATTCTCTGCCTGGTTCTACCCGCTGCCCGGAACGCTACGCAGGGCAAAAGCGATTCTCGTCCTCCGTGCTTGCTTTTTCTCAGAAAGAGCCGTGGTGTGCGTTTTCGCCGGAAAACGCGTTTTCGGCCGAAAACGTGTACGTTTGCACTTCAAGGCCACAGGGAATCTGCTAGCCGGCAATTCGCTGCCTATTTCTACCCGCTGCTCAGAACGCTACGCAGGGCAAAAGCGATTCTCGTCCTCCGTGCTTGCTTTTTCTCAGAAAGAGCCGTGGTGTGCGTTTTCGCCGGAAAACGCGTTTTCGGCCGAAAACGTGTACGTTTGCACTTCAAGGCCACAGGGAATCTGCTAGCCGGCAATTCGCTGCCTATTTCTACCCGCTGCTCAGAACGCTACGCAGGGCAAAAGCGATTCTCGTCCTCCGTGCTTGCTTTTTCTCAGAAAGAGCCGTGGTGTGCGTTTTCGCCGGAAAACGCGTTTTCGGCCGAAAACGTGTACGTTTGCACTTCCCCGCCACAGGGAAGCTGCTAGACGGGAATTCTCTGCCTGGTTCTACCCGCTGCCCGGAACGCTACGCAGGGCAAAAGCGATTCTCGTCCTCCGTGCTTGCTTTTTCTCAGAAAGAGCCATGGTGTGCTTTTTCTCCGGAAAACGCGTTTTCGGCCGGAAACGTGTACGTTTGCACTTCCCGGCCACAGGGAAGCTGCTAGCCGGCAATTCGCTGCCTATTTCTACCCGCTGCTCAGAACCCTACGCAGGGCAAAAGCGATTCTCGTCCTCCGTGCTTGCTTTTTCTCAGAAAGAGCCGTGGTGTGCGTTTTCGCCAGAAAACGCGTTTTCGGCCGAAAACGTGTACGTTTGCACTTCCCCGCCACAGGGAAGCTGCTAGCCGGGAATTCTCTGCCTGGTTCTACCCGCTGCCCGGAACGCTACGCAGGGCAAAAGCGATTCTCGTCCTCCGTGCTTGCTTTTTCTCAGAAAGAGCCGTGGTGTGCGTTTTCGCGGGAAAACGCGTTTTCGGCCGAAAACGTGTACGTTTGCACTTCCCGGCCACAGGGAAGCTGCTAGCCGGGAATTCTCTGCCTGGTTCTACCCGCTGCCAGGAACGCTACGCAGGGCAAAAGCGATTCTCGTCCTCCGTGCTTGCTTTTTCTCAGAAAGAGCCGTGGTGTGCGTTTTCGCCAGAAAACGCGTTTTCGGCCGAAAACGTGTACGTTTGCACTTCCCGGCCACAGGGAAGCTGCTAGCCGGGAATTCTCTGCCTGGTTCTACCCGCTGCCCGGAACGCTACGCAGGGCAAAAGCGATTCTCGTCCTCCGTGCTTGCTTTTTCTCAGAAAGAGCCGTGGTGTGCGTTTTCGCCAGAAAACGCGTTTTCGGCCGAAAACGTGTACGTTTGCACTTCAAGGCCACAGGGAATCTGCTAGCCGGCAATTCGCTGCCTATTTCTACCCGCTGCTCAGAACGCTACGCAGGGCAAAAGCGATTCTCGTCCTCCGTGCTTGCTTTTTCTCAGAAAGAGCCGTGGTGTGCGTTTTCGCCGGAAAACGCGTTTTCGGCCGAAAACGTGTACGTTTGCACTTCAAGGCCACAGGGAATCTGCTAGCCGGCAATTCGCTGCCTATTTCTACCCGCTGCTCAGAACGCTACGCAGGGCAAAAGCGATTCTCGTCCTCCGTGCTTGCTTTTTCTCAGAAAGAGCCGTGGTGTGCGTTTTCGCCGGAAAACGCGTTTTCGGCCGAAAACGTGTACGTTTGCACTTCCCCGCCACAGGGAAGCTGCTAGACGGGAATTCTCTGCCTGGTTCTACCCGCTGCCCGGAACGCTACGCAGGGCAAAAGCGATTCTCGTCCTCCGTGCTTGCTTTTTCTCAGAAAGAGCCATGGTGTGCTTTTTCTCCGGAAAACGCGTTTTCGGCCGGAAACGTGTACGTTTGCACTTCCCGGCCACAGGGAAGCTGCTAGCCGGCAATTCGCTGCCTATTTCTACCCGCTGCTCAGAACCCTACGCAGGGCAAAAGCGATTCTCGTCCTCCGTGCTTGCTTTTTCTCAGAAAGAGCCGTGGTGTGCGTTTTCGCCAGAAAACGCGTTTTCGGCCGAAAACGTGTACGTTTGCACTTCCCCGCCACAGGGAAGCTGCTAGCCGGGAATTCTCTGCCTGGTTCTACCCGCTGCCCGGAACGCTACGCAGGGCAAAAGCGATTCTCGTCCTCCGTGCTTGCTTTTTCTCAGAAAGAGCCGTGGTGTGCGTTTTCGCCGGTAAACGCGTTTTCGGCCGAAAACGTGTACGTTTGCACTTCCCGGCCACAGGGAAGCTGCTAGCCGGGAATTCTCTGCCTGGTTCTACCCGCTGCCCGGAACGCTACGCAGGGCAAAAGCGATTCTCGTCCTCCGTGCTTGCTTTTTCTCAGAAAGAGCCGTGGTGTGCGTTTTCGCCGGTAAACGCGTTTTCGGCCGAAAACGTGTACGTTTGCACTTCCCGGCCACAGGGAAGCTGCTAGCCGGGAATTCTCTGCCTGGTTCTACCCGCTGCCCGGAACGCTACGCAGGGCAAAAGCGATTCTCGTCCTCCGTGCTTGCTTTTTCTCAGAAAGAGCCATGGTGTGCTTTTTCGCCGGAAAACGCGTTTTCGGCCGAAAACGTGTACGTTTGCACTTCCCGGCCACAGGGAAGCTGCTAGCCGGCAATTCGCTGCCTATTTCTACCCGCTGCTCAGAACGCTACGCAGGGCAAAAGCGATTCTCGTCCTCCGTGCTTGCTTTTCTCAGAAAGAGCCGTGGTGTGCGTTTTCGCCAGAAAACGCTTTTTCGGCCGAAAACGTGTACGTTTGCACTTCCCCGCCACAGGGAAGCTGCTTGCCGGGAATTCTCTGCCTGGTTCTACCCGCTGCCCGGAACGCTACGCTGGGCAAAAGCGATTCTCGTCCTCCGTGCTTGCTTTTTCTCAGAAAGAGCCGTGGTGTGCGTTTTCGCCAGAAAAGGTGTTTTCGGCCGAAAACGTGTACGTTTGCACTTCCCGGCCACAGGGAAGCTGCTAGCCGGGAATTCTCTGCCTGGTTCTACCCGCTGCCCGGAACGCTACGCAGGGCAAAAGCGATTCTCGTCCTCCGTGATTGCTTTTTCTCAGAAAGAGCCGTGGTGTGCGTTTTCGCCGGAAAACGCGTTTTCGGCCGAAAACGTGTACGTTTGCACTTCAAGGCCACAGGGAATCTGCTAGCCGGCAATTCGCTGCCTATTTCTACCCGCTGCTCAGAACGCTACGCAGGGCAAAAGCGATTCTCGTCCTCCGTGCTTGCTTTTTCTCAGAAAGAGCCGTGGTGTGCGTTTTCGCCGGAAAACGCGTTTTCGGCCGAAAACGTGTACGTTTGCACTTCAAGGCCACAGGGAATCTGCTAGCCGGCAATTCGCTGCCTATTTCTACCCGCTGCTCAGAACGCTACGCAGGGCAAAAGCGATTCTCGTCCTCCGTGCTTGCTTTTTCTCAGAAAGAGCCGTGGTGTGCGTTTTCGCCGGAAAACGCGTTTTCGGCCGAAAACGTGTACGTTTGCACTTCCCGGCCACAGGGAAGCTGCTAGACGGGAATTCTCTGCCTGGTTCTACCCGCTGCCCGGAACGCTACGCAGGGCAAAAGCGATTCTCGTCCTCCGTGCTTGCTTTTTCTCAGAAAGAGCCATGGTGTGCTTTTTCTCCGGAAAACGCGTTTTCGGCCGGAAACGTGTACGTTTGCACTTCCCGGCCACAGGGAAGCTGCTAGCCGGCAATTCGCTGCCTATTTCTACCCGCTGCTCAGAACCCTACGCAGGGCAAAAGCGATTCTCGTCCTCCGTGCTTGCTTTTTCTCAGAAAGAGCCGTGGTGTGCGTTTTCGCCAGAAAACGCGTTTTCGGCCGAAAACGTGTACGTTTGCACTTCCCCGCCACAGGGAAGCTGCTAGCCGGGAATTCTCTGCCTGGTTCTACCCGCTGCCCGGAACGCTACGCAGGGCAAAAGCGATTCTCGTCCTCCGTGCTTGCTTTTTCTCAGAAAGAGCCGTGGTGTGCGTTTTCGCCAGAAAAGGTGTTTTCGGCCGAAAACGTGTACGTTTGCACTTCCCGGCCACAGGGAAGCTGCTAGCCGGGAATTCTCTGCCTGGTTCTACCCGCTGCCCGGAACGCTACGCAGGGCAAAAGCGATTCTCGTCCTCCGTGATTGCTTTTTCTCAGAAAGAGCCGTGGTGTGCGTTTTCGCCGGAAAACGCGTTTTCGGCCGAAAACGTGTACGTTTGCACTTCCCGGCCACAGGGAAGCTGCTAGCCGGCAATTCGCTGCCTATTTCTACCCGCTGCTCAGAACGCTACGCAGGGCAAAAGCGATTCTCGTCCTCCGTGCTTGCTTTTTCTCAGAAAGAGCCGTGGTGTGCGTTTTCGCTAGAAAACGCGTTTTCGGCCGAAAACGTGTACGTTTGCACTTCCCCGCCACAGGGAAGCTGCTTGCCGGGAATTCTCTGCCTGGTTCTACCCGCTGCCCGGAACGCTACGCTGGGCAAAAGCGATTCTCGTCCTCCGTGCTTGCTTTTTCTCAGAAAGAGCCGTGGTGTGCGTTTTCGCCAGAAAAGGTGTTTTCGGCCGAAAACGTGTACGTTTGCACTTCCCGGCCACAGGGAAGCTGCTAGCCTGGAATTCTCTGCCTGGTTCTACCCGCTGCCCGGAACGCTACGCAGGGCAAAAGCGATTCTCGTCCTCCGTGCTTGCTTTTTCTCAGAAAGAGCCGTGGTGTGCGTTTTCGCGGGAAAACGCGTTTTCGGCCAAAAACCTGTACGTTTGCACTTCCCGGCCACAGGGAAGCTGCTAGCCGGGAATTCTCTGCCTGGTTCTACCCGCTGCCCGGAACGCTAAGCAGGGCAAAAGCGATTCTCGTCCTCCGTGCTTGCTTTTTCTCAGAAAGAGCCGTGGTGTGCGTTTTCGCCGGAAAACGCGTTTTCGGCCGAAAACGTGTACGTTTGCACTTCCCGGCCACAGGGAAGCTGCTAGCCGGGAATTCTCTGCCTGGTTCTACCCGCTGCCCGGAACACTACGCAGGGCAAAAGCGATTCTCGTCCTCCGTGCTTGCTTTTTCTCAGAAAGAGCCGTGGTGTGCGTTTTCGCGGGAAAACGCGTTTTCGGCCAAAAACCTGTACGTTTGCACTTCCCGGCCACAGGGAAGCTGCTAGCCGGGAATTCTCTGCCTGGTTCTACCCGCTGCCCGGAACGCTACGCAGGGCAAAAGCGATTCTCGTCCTCCGTGCTTGCTTTTTCTCAGAAAGAGCCGTGGTGTGCGTTTTCGCCGGAAAACGCGTTTTCGGCCGAAAACGTGTACGTTTGCACTTCCCGGCCACAGGGAAGCTGCTAGCCGGGAATTCTCTGCCTGGTTCTACCCGCTGCCCGGAACGCTACGCAGGGCAAAAGCGATTCTCGTCCTCCGTGCTTGCTTTTTCTCAGAAAGAGCCGTGGTGTGCGTTTTCGCCGGAAAACGCGTTTTCGGCCGAAAACGTGTACGTTTGCACTTCCCCGCCACAGGGAAGCTGCTTGCCGGGAATTCTCTGCCTGGTTCTACCCGCTGCCCGGAACGCTACGCAGGGCAAAAGCGATTCTCGTCCTCCGTGCTTGCTTTTTCTCAGAAAGAGCCGTGGTGTGCGTTTTCGCCGGAAAACGCGTTTTCGGCCGAAAACGTGTACGTTTGCACTTCCCGGCCACAGGGAAGCTGCTAGCCGGGAATTCTCTGCCTGGTTCTACCCGCTGCCCGGAACGCTACGCAGGGCAAAAGCGATTCTCGTCCTCCGTGCTTGCTTTTTCTCAGAAAGAGCCGTGGTGTGCGTTTTCGCCGGAAAACGCGTTTTCGGCCGAAAACGTGTACGTTTGCACTTCCCGGCCACAGGGAAGCTGCTAGCCGGGAATTCTCTGCCTGGTTCTACCCGCTGCCAGGAACGCTACGCAGGGCAAAAGCGATTCTCGTCCTCCGTGCTTGCTTTTTCTCAGAAAGAGCCGTGGTGTGCGTTTTCGCCGGAAAACGCGTTTTCGGCCGAAAACGTGTACGTTTGCACTTCCCGGCCACAGGGAAGCTGCTAGCCGGGAATTCTCTGCCTGGTTCTACCCGCTGCCCGGAACGCTACGCAGGGCAAAAGCGATTCTCGTCCTCCGTGCTTGCTTTTTCTCAGAAAGAGCCATGGTGTGCTTTTTCTCCGTAAAACGCGTTTTCGGCCGGAAACGTGTACGTTTGCACTTCCCGGCCACAGGGAAGCTGCTAGCCGGCAATTCGCTGCCTATTTCTACCCGCTGCTCAGAACCCTACGCAGGGCAAAAGCGATTCTCGTCCTCCGTGCTTGCTTTTTCTCAGAAAGAGCCGTGGTGTGCGTTTTCGCCGGAAAACGCGTTTTCGGCCGAAAACGTGTACGTTTGCACTTCCCCGCCACAGGGAAGCTGCTAGACGGGAATTCTCTGCCTGGTTCTACCCGCTGCCCGGAACGCTACGCAGGGCAAAAGCGATTCTCGTCCTCCGTGCTTGCTTTTTCTCAGAAAGAGCCATGGTGTGCTTGTTCGCCGGAAAACGCGTTTTCGGCCGAAAACGTGTACGTTTGCACTTCCCGGCCACAGGGAAGCTGCTAGCCGGCAATTCGCTGCCTATTTCTACCCGCTGCTCAGAACGTTACGCAGGGCAAAAGCGATTCTCGTCCTCCGTGCTTGCTTTTTCTCAGAAAGTGCCGTGGTGTGCGTTTTCGCCGGAAAACGCGTTTTCGGCCAAAAACGTGTACGTTTGCACTTCCCCGCCACAGGGAAGCTGCTAGCCGGGAATTCTCTGCCTGGTTCTACCCGCTGCCCGGAACGCTACGCAGGGCAAAAGCGATTCTCGTCCTCCGTGCTTGCTTTTTCTCAGAAAGAGCCGTGGTGTGCGTTTTCGCGGGAAAACGCGTTTTCGGCCGAAAACGTGTAGGTTTGCACTTCCCGGCCACAGGGAAGCTGCTAGCCGGGAATTCTCTGCCTGGTTCTACCCGCTGCCCGGAACGCTACGCAGGGCAAAAGCGATTCTCGTCCTCCGTGCTTGCTTTTTCTCAGAAAGAGCCGTGGTGTGCGTTTTCGCCGGAAAACGCGTTTTCGGCCGAAAACGTGTACGTTTGCACTTCCCCGCCACAGGGAAGCTGCTAGCCGGGAATTCTCTGCCTGGTTCTACCCGCTGCCCGGAACGCTACGCAGGGCAAAAGCGATTCTCGTCCTCCGTGCTTGCTTTTTCTCAGAAAGAGCCATGGTGTGCTTTTTCGCCGGAAAACGCGTTTTCGGCCGAAAACGTGTACGTTTGCACTTCCCGGCCACAGGGAAGCTGCTAGCCGGCAATTCGCTGCCTATTTCTACCCGCTGCTCAGAACGCTACGCAGGGCAAAAGCGATTCTCGTCCTCCGTGCTTGCTTTTTCTCAGAAAGAGCCGTGGTGTGCGTTTTCGCCGTAAAACGCGTTTTCGGCCGAAAACGTGTACGTTTGCACTTCCCCGCCACAGGGAAGCTGCTAGCCGGGAATTCTCTGCCTGGTTCTACCCGCTGCCCGGAACGCTACGCAGGGCAAAAGCGATTCTCGTCCTCCGTGCTTGCTTTTTCTCAGAAAGAGCCGTGGTGTGCGTTTTCGCTAGAAAACGCGTTTTCGGCCGAAAACGTGTACGTTTGCACTTCCCGGCCACAGGGAAGCTGCTAGCCGGGAATTCTCTGCCTGGTTCTACCCGCTGCCCGGAACGCTACGCAGGGCAAAAGCGACTCTCGTCCTCCGTGCTTGCTTTTTCTCAGAAAGAGCGGTGGTGTGCGTTTTCGCCGGAAAACGCGTTTTCGGCCGAAAACCTGTACGTTTGCACTTCCCCGCCACAGGGAAGCTGCTAGCCGGGAATTCTCTGCCTGGTTCTACCCGCTGCCCGGAACGCTACGCAGGGCAAAAGCGATTCTCGTCCTCCGTGCTTGCTTTTTCTCAGAAAGAGCCGTGGTGTGCGTTTTCGCGGGAAAACGCGTTTTCGGCCGAAAACGTGTAGGTTTGCACTTCCCGGCCACAGGGAAGCTGCTAGCCGGGAATTCTCTTCCTGGTTCTACCCGCTGCCCGGAACGCTACGCTGGGCAAAAGCGATTCTCGTCCTCCGTGCTTGCTTTTTCTCAGAAAGAGCCATGGTGTGCTTTTTCGCCGGAAAACGCGTTTTCGGCCGAAAACGTGTACGTTTGCACTTCCCGGCCACAGGGAAGCTGCTAGCCGGGAATTCTCTGCCTGGTTCTACCCGCTGCTCAGAACGCTACGCAGGGCAAAAGCGATTCTCGTCCTCCGTGCTTGCTTTTTCTCAGAAAGAGCCGTGGTGTGCGTTTTCGCCGGAAAACGCGTTTTCGGCCGAAAACGTGTACGTTTGCACTTCCCGGCCACAGGGAAGCTGCTAGCCTGGAATTCTCTGCCTGGTTCTACCCGCTGCCCGGAACGCTACGCAGGGCAAAAGCGATTCTCGTCCTCCGTGCTTGCTTTTTCTCAGAAAGAGCCGTGGTGTGCGTTTTCGCTGGAAAACGCGTTTTCGGCCGAAAACGTGTACGTTTGCACTTCCCGGCCACAGGGAAGCTGCTAGCCGGGAATTCTCTGCCTGGTTCTACCCGCTGCCAGGAACGCTACGCAGGGCAAAAGCGATTCTCGTCCTCCGTGCTTGCTTTTTCTCAGAAAGAGCCGTGGTGTGCGTTTTCGCGGGAAAACGCGTTTTCGGCCGAAAACGTGTACGTTTGCAAGTCCCCGCCACAGGGAAGCTGCTAGCCGGGAATTCTCTACCTGGTTCTACCCGCTGCCCGGAACGCTACGCAGGGCAAAAGCGATTCTCGTCCTCCGTGCTTGCTTTTTCTCAGAAAGAGCCATGGTGTGCTTTTTCTCCGTAAAACGCGTTTTCGGCCGGAAACGTGTACGTTTGCACTTCCCGGCCACAGGGAAGCTGCTAGCCGGCAATTCGCTGCCTATTTCTACCCGCTGCCCGGAACGCTACGCAGGGCAAAAGCGATTCTCGTCCTCCGTGCTTGCTTTTTCTCAGAAAGAGCCATGGTGTGCTTTTTCGCCGGAAAACGCGTTTTCGGCCGAAAACGTGTACGTTTGCACTTCCCGGCCACAGGGAAGCTGCTAGCCGGCAATTCGCTGCCTATTTCTACCCGCTGCTCAGAACGTTACGCAGGGCAAAAGCGATTCTCGTCCTCCGTGCTTGCTTTTTCTCAGAAAGAGCCGTGGTGTGCGTTTTCGCCGGAAAACGCGTTTTCGGCCGAAAACGTGTACGTTTGCACTTCCCCGCCACAGGGAAGCTGCTAGCCGGGAATTCTCTGCCTGATTCTACCCGCTGCCCGGAACGCTACGCAGGGCAAAAGCGATTCTCGTCCTCCGTGCTTGCTTTTTCTCAGAAAGAGCCGTGGTGTGCGTTTTCGCGGGAAAACGCGTTTTCGGCCGAAAACGTGTAGGTTTGCACTTCCCGGCCACAGGGAAGCTGCTAGCCGGGAATTCTCTGCCTGGTTCTACCCGCTGCCCGGAACGCTACGCAGGGCAAAAGCGATTCTCGTCCTCCGTGCTTGCTTTTTCTCAGAAAGAGCCGTGGTGTGCGTTTTCGCCGGAAAACGCGTTTTCGGCCGAAAACGTGTACGTTTGCACTTCCCCGCCACAGGGAAGCTGCTAGCCGGGAATTCTCTGCCTGGTTCTACCCGCTGCCCGGAACGCTACGCAGGGCAAAAGCGATTCTCGTCCTCCGTGCTTGCTTTTTCTCAGAAAGAGCCATGGTGTGCTTTTTCGCCGGAAAACGCGTTTTCGGCCGAAAACGTGTACGTTTGCACTTCCCGGCCACAGGGAAGCTGCTAGCCGGCAATTCGCTGCCTATTTCTACCCGCTGCTCAGAACGCTACGCAGGGCAAAAGCGATTCTCGTCCTCCGTGCTTGCTTTTTCTCAGAAAGAGCCGTGGTGTGCGTTTTCGCCGGAAAACGCGTTTTCGGCCGAAAACGTGTACGTTTGCACTTCCCCGCCACAGGGAAGCTGCTAGCCGGGAATTCTCTGCCTGGTTCTACCCGCTGCCCGGAACGCTACGCAGGGCAAAAGCGATTCTCGTCCTCCGTGCTTGCTTTTTCTCAGAAAGAGCCGTGGTGTGCGTTTTCGCTAGAAAACGCGTTTTCGGCCGAAAACGTGTACGTTTGCACTTCCCGGCCACAGGGAAGCTGCTAGCCGGGAATTCTCTGCCTGGTTCTACCCGCTGCCCGGAACGCTACGCAGGGCAAAAGCGATTCTCGTCCTCCGTGCTTGCTTTTTCTCAGAAAGAGCCGTGGTGTGCGTTTTCGCCGGAAAACGCGTTTTCGGCCGAAAACGTGTACGTTTGCACTTCCCGGCCACAGGGAAGCTGCTAGCCGGGAATTCTCTGCCTGGTTCTACCCGCTGCCCGGAACGCTACGCAGGGCAAAAGCGATTCTCGTCCTCCGTGCTTGCTTTTTCTCAGAAAGAGCCGTGGTGTGTGTTTTCGCCGGAAAACGCGTTTTCGGCCGAAAACGTGTACGTTTGCACTTCCCGGCCACAGGGAAGCTGCTAGCCGGGAATTCTCTGCCTGGTTCTACCCGCTGCCAGGAACGCTACGCAGGGCAAAAGCGATTCTCGTCCTCCGTGCTTGCTTTTTCTCAGAAAGAGCCGTGGTGTGCTTTTTCGCTGGAAAACGCGTTTTCGGCCGAAAACCTGTACGTTTGCACTTCCCGGCCACAGGGAAGCTGCTAGCCGGCAATTCGCTGCCTATTTCTACCCGCTGCTCAGAACGCTACGCAGGGCAAAAGCGATTCTCGTCCTCCGTGCTTGCTTTTTCTCAGAAAGAGCCGTGGTGTGCGTTTTCGCGGGAAAACGCGTTTTCGGCCGAAAACGTGTACGTTTGCACTTCCCGGCCACAGGGAAGCTGCTAGCCGGGAATTCTCTGCCTGGTTCTACCCGCTGCCCGGAACGCTACGCAGGGCAAAAGCGATTCTCGTCCTCCGTGCTTGCTTTTTCTCAGAAAGAGCCGTGGTGTGCGTTTTCGCGGGAAAACGCGTTTTCGGCCGAAAACCTGTACGTTTGCACTTCTCGGCCACAGGGAAGCTGCTAGCCGGGAATTCTCTGCCTGGTTCTACCCGCTGCCCGGAACGCTACGCAGGGCAAAAGCGATTCTCGTCCTCCGTGCTTGCTTTTTCTCAGAAAGAGCCATGGTGTGCTTTTTCTCCGGAAAACGCGTTTTCGGCCGGAAACGTGTACGTTTGCACTTCCCGGTCACAGGGAAGCTGCTAGCCGGCAATTCGCTGCCTATTTCTACCCGCTGCTCAGAACGCTACGCAGGGCAAAAGCGATTCTCGTCCTCCGTGCTTGCTTTTTCTCAGAAAGAGCCGTGGTGTGCGTTTTCGCGGGAAAACGCGTTTTCGGCCGAAAACGTGTACGTTTGCACTTCCCGGCCACAGGGAAGCTGCTAGCCGGGAATTCTCTGCCTGGTTCTACCCGCTGCCCGGAACGCTACGCAGGGCAAAAGCGATTCTCGTCCTCCGTGCTTGCTTTTTCTCAGAAAGAGCCGTGGTGTGCGTTTTCGCCGGAAAACGCGTTTTCGGCCGAAAACGTGTACGTTTGCACTTCCCCGCCACAGGGAAGCTGCTAGCCGGGAATTCTCTGCCTGGTTCTACCCGCTGCCCGGAACGCTACGCAGGGCAAAAGCGATTCTCGTCCTCCGTGCTTGCTTTTTCTCAGAAAGAGCCGTGGTGTGCGTTTTCGCCGGAAAACGCGTTTTCGGCCGAAAACGTGTACGTTTGCACTTCCCCGCCACAGGGAAGCTGCTAGCCGGGAATTCTCTGCCTGGTTCTACCCGCTGCCCGGAACGCTACGCAGGGCAAAAGCGATTCTCGTCCTCCGTGCTTGCTTTTTCTCAGAAAGAGCCATGGTGTGCTTTTTCGCCGGTAAACGCGTTTTCGGCCGAAAACGTGTACGTTTGCACTTCCCGGCCACAGGGAAGCTGCTAGCCGGCAATTCGTGCCTATTTCTACCCGCTGCTCAGAACGTTACGCAGGGCAAAAGCGATTCTCGTCCTCCGTGCTTGCTTTTTCTCAGAAAGAGCCGTGGTGTGCGTTTTCGCCGGAAAACGCGTTTTCGGCCGAAAACGTGTACGTTTGCACTTCCCCGCCACAGGGAAGCTGCTAGCCGGGAATTCTCTGCCTGGTTCTACCCGCTGCCCGGAACGCTACGCAGGGCAAAAGCGATTCTCGTCCTCCGTGCTTGCTTTTTCTCAGAAAGAGCCGTGGTGTGCGTTTTCGCCGGAAAACGCGTTTTCGGCCGAAAACGTGTACGTTTGCACTTCCCCGCCACAGGGCAGCTGCTAGCCGGGAATTCTCTGCCTGGTTCTACCCGCTGCCCGGAACGCTACGCAGGGCAAAAGCGATTCTCGTCCTCCGTGCTTGCTTTTTCTCAGAAAGAGCCGTGGTGTGCGTTTTCGCCGGAAAACGCGTTTTCGGCCGAAAACGTGTACGTTTGCACTTCCCGGCCACAGGGAAGCTGCTAGCCGGCAATTCGCTGCCTGGTTCTACCCGCTGCCAGGAACGCTACGCAGGGCAAAAGCGATTCTCGTCCTCCGTGCTTGCTTTTTCTCAGAAAGAGCCGTGGTGTGCGTTTTCGCCGGAAAACGCGTTTTCGGCCGAAAACGTGTACGTTTGCACTTCCCGGCCACAGGGAAGCTGCTAGCCGGGAATTCTCTGCCTGGTTCTACCCGCTGCCCGGAACGCTACGCAGGGCAAAAGCGATTCTCGTCCTCCGTGCTTGCTTTTTCTAAGAAAGAGCCGTGGTGGGCGTTTTCGCGGGAAAACGCGTTTTCGGCCGAAAACGTGTACGTTTGCACTTCCCGGCCACAGGGAAGCTGCTAGCCGGGAATTCTCTGCCTGGTTCTACCCGCTGCCCGGAACACTACGCAGGGCAAAAGAGATTCTCGTCCTCCGTGCTTGCTTTTTCTCAGAAAGAGCCGTGGTGTGCGTTTTCGCCGGAAAACGCGTTTTCGGCCGAAAACGTGTACGTTTGCACTTCCCCGCCACAGGGAAGCTGCTAGCCGGGAATTCTCTGCCTCGTTCTACCCGCTGCCCGGAACGCTACGCAGGGCAAAAGCGATTCTCGTCCTCCGTGCTTGCTTTTTCTCAGAAAGAGCCGTGGTGTGCGTTTTCGCCGGAAAACGCGTTTTCGGCCGAAAACGTGTACGTTTGCACATCCCGGCCACAGGGAAGCTGCTAGCCGGGAATTCTCTGCCTGGTTCTACCCGCTGCCCGGAACGCTACGCAGGGCAAAAGCGATTCTCGTCCTCCGTGCTTGCTTTTTCTCAGAAAGAGCCGTGGTGTGCGTTTTCGCCGGAAAACGCGTTTTCGGCCGAAAACGTGTACGTTTGCACTTCCCGGCCACAGGGAAGCTGCTAGCCGGGAATTCTCTGCCTGGTTCTACCCGCTGCCCGGAACGCTACGCAGGGCAAAAGCGATTCTCGTCCTCCGTGCTTGCTTTTTCTCAGAAAGAGCCGTGGTGTGCGTTTTCGCCGGAAAACGCGTTTTCGGCCGAAAACGTTTACGTTTGCACTTCCCGGCCACAGGGAAGCTGCTAGCCGGGAATTCTCTGCCTGGTTCTACCCGCTGCCCGGAACGCTACGCAGGGCAAAAGCGATTCTCGTCCTCCGTGCTTGCTTTTTCTCAGAAAGAGCCGTGGTGTGCTTTTTCTCCGGAAAACGCGTTTTCGGCCGAAAACGTGTACGTTTGCACTTCCCGGCCACAGGGAAGCTGCTAGACGGGAATTCTCTGCCTGGTTCTACCCGCTGCCCGGAACGCTACGCAGGGCAAAAGCGATTCTCGTCCTCCGTGCTTGCTTTTTCTCAGAAAGAGCCGTGGTGGGCGTTTTCGCGGGAAAACGCGTTTTCGGCCGAAAACGTGTACGTTTGCACTTCCCGGCCACAGGGAAGCTGCTAGCCGGGAATTCTCTGCCTGGTTCTACCCGCTGCCCGGAACACTACGCAGGGCAAAAGCGATTCTCGTCCTCCGTGCTTGCTTTTTCTCAGAAAGAGCCGTGGTGTGCGTTTTTGCCGGAAAACGCGTTTTCGGCCGAAAACGTGTACGTTTGCACTTCCCCGCCACAGAGAATCTGCTAGCCGGGAATTCTCTGCCTCGTTCTACCCGCTGCCCGGAACGCTACGCAGGGCAAAAGCGATTCTCGTCCTCCGTGCTTGCTTTTTCTCAGAAAGAGCCGTGGTGTGCGTTTTCGCCGGAAAACGCGTTTTCGGCCGAAAACGTGTACGTTTGCACTTCCCGGCCACAGGGAAGCTGCTAGCCGGGAATTCTCTGCCTGGTTCTACCCGCTGCCCGGAACGCTACGCAGGGCAAAAGCGATTCTCGTCCTCCGTGCTTGCTTTTTCTCAGAAAGAGCCGTGGTGTGCGTTTTCGCCGGAAAACGCGTTTTCGGCCGAAAACGTGTACGTTTGCACTTCCCGGCCACAGGGAAGCTGCTAGCCGGGAATTCTCTGCCTGGTTCTACCCGCTGCCCGGAACGCTACGCAGGGCAAAAGCGATTCTCGTCCTCCGTGCTTGCTTTTTCTCAGAAAGAGCCGTGGTGTGCGTTTTCGCCGGAAAACGCGTTTCGGCCGAAAACGTTTACGTTTGCACTTCCCGGCCACAGGGAAGCTGCTAGCCGGGAATTCTCTGCCTGGTTCTACCCGCTGCCCGGAACGCTACGCAGGGCAAAAGCGATTCTCGTCCTCCGTGCTTGCTTTTTCTCAGAAAGAGCCATGGTGTGCTTTTTCTCCGGAAAACGCGTTTTCGGCCGAAAACGTGTACGTTTGCACTTCCCGGCCACAGGGAAGCTGCTAGCCGGCAATTCGCTGCCTATTTCTACCCGCTGCTCAGAACGCTACGCAGGGCAAAAGCGATTCTCGTCCTCCGTGCTTGCTTTTTCTCAGAAAGAGCCGTGGTGTGCGTTTTCGCCGCAAAACGCGTTTTCGGCCGAAAACGTGTACGTTTGCACTTCCCGGCCACAGGGAAGCTGCTAGAAGGGAATTCGCTGCCTGGTTCTACCCGCTGCCCGGAACGCTACGCAGGGCAAAAGCGATTCTCGTCCTCCGTGCTTGCTTTTTCTCAGAAAGAGCCGTGGTGTGCGTTTTCGCCGGAAAACGCGTTTTCGGCCGAAAACGTTTATGTTTGCACTTCCCGGCCACAGGGAAGCTGCTAGCCGGGAATTCTCTGCCTGGTTCTACCCGCTGCCCGGAACGCTACGCAGGGCAAAAGCGATTCTCGTCCTCCGTGCTTGCTTTTTCTCAGAAAGAGCCGTGGTGTGCGTTTTCGCCGGAAAACACGTTTTCGGCCGAAAACGTGTACGTTTGCACTTCCCGGCCACAGGGAAGCTGCTAGCCGGGAATTCTCTGCCTGGTTCTACCCGCTGCTCAGAACGCTACGCAGGGCAAAAGCGATTCTCGTCCTCCGTGCTTGCTTTTTCTCAGAAAGAGCCGTGGTGGGCGTTTTCGCGGGAAAACGCGTTTTCGGCCGAAAACGTGTACGTTTGCACTTCCCGGCCACAGGGAAGCTGCTAGCCAGGAATTCTCTGCCTGGTTCTACCCGCTGCCCGGAACGCTACGCAGGGCAAAAGCGATTCTCGTCCTCCGTGCTTGCTTTTTCTCAGAAAGAGCCGTGGTGTGCGTTTTCGCCGGAAAACGCGTTTTCGGCCGAAAACGTGTACGTTTGCACTTCCCGGCCACAGGGAAGCTGCTAGCCGGGAATTCTCTGCCTGGTTCTACCCGCTGCCCGGAACGCTACGCAGGGCAAAAGCGATTCTCGTCCTCCGTGCTTGCTTTTTCTCAGAAAGAGCCGTGGTGTGCGTTTTCGCCGGAAAACGCGTTTCGGCCGAAAACGTTTACGTTTGCACTTCCCGGCCACAGGGAAGCTGCTAGCCGGGAATTCTCTGCCTGGTTCTACCCGCTGCCCGGAACGCTACGCAGGGCAAAAGCGATTCTCGTCCTCCATGCTTGCTTTTTCTCAGAAAGAGCCGTGGTGTGCGTTTTCGCGGGAAAATGCATTTTCGACCGAAAACGTGTACGTTTGCACTTCCCGGCCACAGGGAAGCTGCTAGCCGGGAATTCTCTGCCTGGTTCTACCCGCTGCCCGGAACGCTACGCAGGGCAAAAGCGATTCTCGTCCTCCGTGCTTGCTTTTTCTCAGAAAGAGCCGTGGTGTGCGTTTTCGCCGTTAAACGCGTTTTCGGCCGAAAACGTTTATGTTTGCACTTCCCGGCCACAGGGAAGCTGCTAGCCGGGAATTCTCTGCCTGGTTCTACCCGCTGCCCGGAACGCTACGCAGGGCAAAAGCGATTCTCGTCCTCCGTGCTTGCTTTTTCTCAGAAAGAGCCGTGGTGTGCGTTTTCGCCGGAAAACACGTTTTCGGCCGAAAACGTGTACGTTTGCACTTCCCGGCCACAGGGAAGCTGCTAGCCGGGAATTCTCTGCCTGGTTCTACCCGCTGCCCGGAACGCTACGCAGGGCAAAAGCGATTCTCGTCCTCCGTGCTTGCTTTTTCTCAGAAAGAGCCGTGGTGTGCGTTTTCGCCGGAAAACGCGTTTTCGGCCGAAAACGTGTACGTTTGCACTTCCCCGCCACAGGGAAGCTGCTAGCCGGGAATTCTCTGCCTGGTTCTACCCGCTGCTCAGAACGCTAAGCAGGGCAAAAGCGATTCTCGTCCTCCGTGCTTGCTTTATCTCAGAAAGAGCCGTGGTGTGCGTTTTCGCCGCAAAACGCGTTTTCGGCCGAAAACGTGTACGTTTGCACTTCCCCGCCACAGGGAAGCTGATAGTAGGGAATTCTCTGCCTGGTTCTACCCGCTGCCCGGAACGCTACGCAGGGCAAAAGCGATACTCGTCCTCCGTGCTTGCTTTTTCTCAGAAAGAGCCATGGTGTGCTTTTTCGCCGGAAAACGCGTTTTCGGCCGAAAACGTGTACGTTTGCACTTCCCCGCCACAGGGAAGCTGCTAGCCGGGAATTCTCTGCCTCGTTCTACCCGCTGCCCGGAACGCTACGCAGGGCAAAAGCGATTCTCGTCCTCCGTGCTTGCTTTTTCTCAGAAAGAGCCGTGGTGTGCGTTTTCGCCGGAAAACGCGTTTTCGGCCGAAAACGTGTACGTTTGCACTTCCCGGCCACAGGGAAGCTGCTAGACGGGAATTCTCTGCCTGGTTCTACCCGCTGCCCGGAACGCTACGCAGGGCAAAAGCGATTTTCGTCCTCCGTGCTTGCTTTTTCTCAGAAAGAGCCGTGGCGTGCTTTTTCTCCGGAAAACGCGTTTTCGGCCGAAAACGTGTACGTTTGCACTTCCCGGCCACAGGGAAGCTGCTAGCCGGCAATTCGCTGCCTATTTCTACCCGCTGCTCAGAACGCTACGCAGGGCAAAAGCGATTCTCGTCCTCCGTGCTTGCTTTTTCTCAGAAAGAGCCGTGGTGTGCGTTTTCGCCGCAAAACGCGTTTTCGGCCGAAAACGTGTACGTTTGCACTTACCAGCCACAGGGAAGCTGCTAGCAGGGAATTCGCTGCCTGGTTCTACCCGCTGCCCGGAACGCTACGCAGGGCAAAAGCGATTCTCGTCCTCCATGCTTGCTTTTTCTCAGAAAGAGCCGTGGTGTGCGTTTTCGCGGGAAAACGCATTTTCGGCCGAAAACGTGTACGTTTGCACTTCCCCGCCACAGGGAAGCTGCTAGCCGGGAATTCTCTGCCTGGTTCTACCCGCTGCCCGGAACACTACGCAGGGCAAAAGCGATTCTCGTCCTCCGTGCTTGCTTTTTCTCAGAAAGAGCCGTGGTGTGCGTTTTCGCCGGAAAACGCGTTTTCGGCCGAAAACGTTTACGTTTGCACTTCCCGGCCACAGGGAAGCTACTAGACGGGAATTCTCTGCCTGGTTCTACCCGCTGCCCGGAACGCTACGCAGGGCAAAAGCGATTCTCGTCCTCCGTGCTTGCTTTTTCTCAGAAAGAGCCATGGTGTGCGTTTTCGCCGGAAAACGCGTTTTCGGCCGAAAACGTGTACGTTTGCACTTCCCGGCCACAGGGAAGCTGCTAGCCGGGAATTCTCTGCCTGGTTCTACCCACTGCCCGGAACGCTACGCAGGGCAAAAGCGATTCTCGTCCTCCGTGCTTGCTTTTTCTCAGAAAGAGCCGTGGTGTGCGTTTTCGCCGGTAAACGGGTTTTCGGCCGAAAACGTGTACGTTTGCACTTGGCCACAGGGAAGCTGCTAGCCGGGAATTCTCTGCCTGGTTCTACCCGCTGCCCGGAACGCTACGCAGGGCAAAAGCGATTCTCGTCCTCCTTGCTTGCTTTTTCTCAGAAAGAGCCGTGGTGTGCGTTTTCGCCGGAAAACGCATTTTCGGCCTAAAACGTGTACGTTTGCACTTCCCCGCCACAGGGAAGCTGCTAGCCGGGAATTCTCTGCCTGGTTCTACCCGCTGCCCGGAACGCTACGCAGGGCAAAAGCGATTCTCGTCCTCCGTGCTTGCTTTTTCTCAGAAAGAGCCGTGGTGTGCGTTTTCGCCGGAAAACGCGTTTTCGGCCGAAAACGTGTACGTTTGCACTTCCCGGCCACAGGGAAGCTGCTAGCCGGGAATTCTCTGCCTGGTTCTACCCGCTGCCCGGAACGCTACGCAGGGCAAAAGCGATTCTCGTCCTCCGTGCTTGCTTTTTCTCAGAAAGAGCCGTGGTGTGCGTTTTCGCGGGAAAACGCGTTTTCGGCCGAAAACGTGTACGTTTGCACTTCCCCGCCACAGGGAAGCTGCTAGACGGGAATTCTCTGCCTGGTTCTACCCGGTGCCCGGAACGCTACGCAGGGCAAAAGCGATTCTCGTCCTCCGTGCTTGCTTTTTCTCAGAAAGAGCCGTGGTGTGCGTTTTCGCCGGTAAACGCGTTTTCGGCCGAAAACGTGTACGTTTGCACTTCCCGGCCACAGGGAAGCTGCTAGCCGGGAATTCTCTGCCTGGTTCTACCCGCTGCCCGGAACGCTACGCAGGGCAAAAGCGATTCTCGTCCTCCGTGCTTGCTTTTTCTCAGAAAGAGCCGTGGTGTGTGTTTTCGCCGGAAAACGCGTTTTCGGCCGAAAACGTGTACGTTTGCACTTCCCGGCCACAGGGAAGCTGCTAGCCGGGAATTCTCTGCCTGGTTCTACCCGCTGCCCGGAACGCTACGCAGGGCAAAAGCGATTCTCGTCCTCCGTGCTTGCTTTTTCACAGAAAGAGCCGTGGTGTGCGTTTTCGCCGGTAAACGGGTTTTCGGCCGAAAACGTGTACGTTTGCACTTCCCGGCCACAGGGAAGCTGCTAGCCGGGAATTCTCTGCCTGGTTCTACCCGCTGCCCGGAACGCTACGCAGGGCAAAAGCGATTCTCGTCCTCCGTGCTTGCTTTTTCTCAGAAAGAGCCGTGGTGTGCGTTTTTGCGGGAAAACGCGTTTTCGGCCGAAAACGTGTACGTTTGCACTTCCCGGCCACAGGGAAGCTGCTAGCAGGGAATTCTCTGCCTGGTTCTTCCCGCTGCCCGGAACGCTTCGCAGGGCAAAAGCGATTCTCGTCCTCCGTGCTTGCTTTTTCTCAGAAAGAGCCGTGGTGTGCGTTTTCGCCGGAAAACACGTTTTCGGCCGAAAACGTGTACGTTTGCACTTCCCGGCCACAGGGAAGCTGCTAGCCGGGAATTCTATGCCTGGTTCTACCCGCTGCCCGGAACACTACGCAGGGCAAAAGCGATTCTCGTCCTCCGTGCTTGCTTTTTCTCAGAAAGAGCCGTGGTGTGCGTTTTCGCCGGAAAACGCGTTTTCGGCCGAAAACGTGTACGTTTGCACTTCCCGGCCACAGGGAAGCTGCTAGCCGGGAATTCTCTGCCTGGTTCTACCCGCTGCCCGGAACGCTACGCAGGGCAAAAGCGATTCTCGTCCTCCGTGCTTGCTTTTTCTCAGAAAGAGCCGTGGTGTGCGTTTTCGCCGGAAAACGCGTTTTCGGCCGAAAACGTGTACGTTTGCACTTCCCGGCCACAGGGAAGCTGCTAGCCGGGAATTCTCTGCCTGGTTCTACCCGCTGCCCGGAACGCTACGCAGGGCAAAAGCGATTCTCGTCCTCCGTGCTTGCTTTTTCTCAGAAAGAGCCGTGGTGTGCGTTTTCGCCGCAAAACGCGTTTTCGGCCGAAAACGTGTACGTTTGCACTTCCCCGCCACAGGGAAGCTGCTAGCCGGGAATTCTCTGCCTGGTTCTACCCGCTGCCCGGAACGCTACGCAGGGCAAAAGCGATTCTCGTCCTCCGTGCTTGCTTTTTCTCAGAAAGAGCCGTGGTGTGCGTTTTCGATAGAAAACGCGTTTTCGGCCGAAAACGTGTACGTTTGCACTTCCCCGCCACAGGGAAGCTGCTAGCCGGGAATTCTCTGCCTGGTTCTACCCGCTGCCCGGAACGCTACGCAGGGCAAAAGCGATTCTCGTCCTCCGTGCTTGCTTTTTCTCAGAAAGAGCCGTGGTGTGCGTTTTCGCCGGAAAACGCGTTTTCGGCCGAAAACGTGTACGTTTGCACTTCCCGGCCACAGGGAAGCTGCTAGCCGGGAATTCTCTGCCTGGTTCTACCCGCTGCCCGGAACGCTACGCAGGGCAAAAGCGATTCTCGTCCTCCGTGCTTGCTTTTTCTCAGAAAGAGCCGTGGTGTGCGTTTTCGCCGGTAAACGGGTTTTCGGCCGAAAACGTGTACGTTTGCACTTCCCGGCCACAGGGAAGCTGCTAGCCGGGAATTCTCTGCCTGGTTCTACCCGCTGCCCGGAACGCTACGCAGGGCAAAAGCGATTCTCGTCCTCCGTGCTTGCTTTTTCTCAGAAAGAGCCGTGGTGTGCGTTTTCGCCGCAAAACGCGTTTTCGGCGAAAACGTGTACGTTTGCACTTCCCGGCCACAGGGAAGCTGCTAGCCGGGAATTCTCTGCCTGGTTCTACCCGCTGCCCGGAACGCTACGCAGGGCAAAAGCGATTCTCGTCCTCCGTGCTTGCTTTTTCTCAGAAAGAGCCGTGGTGTGCGTTTTCGCCGGAAAACGCGTTTTCGGCCGAAAACGTGTACGTTTGCACTTCCCGGCCACAGGGAAGCTGCTAGCCGGGAATTCTCTGCCTGGTTCTACCCGCTGCCCGGAACGCTACGCAGGGCAAAAGCGATTCTCGTCCTCCGTGCTTGCTTTTTCTCAGAAAGAGCCGTGGTGTGCGTTTTCGCCACAAAACGCGTTTTCGGCCGAAAACGTGTACGTTTGCACTTCCCGGCCACAGGGAAGCTGCTAGCAGGGAATTCTCTGCCTGGTTCTACCCGCTGCCCGGAACGCTACGCAGGGCAAAAGCGATTCTCGTCCTCCGTGCTTGCTTTTTCTCAGAAAGAGCCGTGGTGTGCGTTTTCGCCGTAAACGCGTTTTCGGCCGAAAACGTGTACGTTTGCACTTCCCGGCCACAGGGAAGCTGCTAGCCGGGAATTCTCTGCCTGGTTCTACCCGCTGCCCGGAACGCTACGCAGGGCAAAAGCGATTCTCGTCCTCCGTGCTTGCTTTTTCTCAGAAAGAGCCGTGGTGTGCGTTTTCGCCGGTAAACGCGTTTTCGGCCGAAAACGTGTACGTTTGCACTTCCCCGCCACAGGGAAGCTGCTAGCCGGGAATTCTCTGCCTGGTTCTACCCGCTGCCCGGAACGCTACGCAGGGCAAAAGCGATTCTCGTCCTCCGTGCTTGCTTTTTCTCAGAAAGAGCCGTGGTGTGCGTTTTCGCCGGAAAACGCGTTTTCGGCCGAAAACGTGTACGTTTGCACTTCCCCGCCACAGGGAAGCTGCTAGCCGGCAATTCTCTGCCTGGTTCTACCCGCTGCCCGGAACGCTACGCAGGGCAAAAGCGATTCTCGTCCTCCGTGCTTGCTTTTTCTCAGAAAGAGCCGTGGTGTGCGTTTTCGCCGGTAAACGCGTTTTCGGCCGAAAACGTGTACGTTTGCACTTCCCGGCCACAGGGAAGCTGCTAGCCGGGAATTCTCTGCCTGGTTCTACCCGCTGCCCGGAACGCTACGCAGGGCAAAAGCGATTCTCGTCCTCCGTGCTTGCTTTTTCTCAGAAAGAGCCGTGGTGTGCGTTTTCGCCGGAAAACGTGTTTTCGGCGAAAACGTGTACGTTTGCACTTCCCGGCCACAGGGAAGCTGCTAGCCGGGAATTCTCTGCCTGGTTCTACCCGCTGCCCGGAACGCTACGCAGGGCAAAAGCGATTCTCGTCCTCCGTGCTTGCTTTTTCTCAGAAAGAACCATGGTGTGCGTTTTCGCCGGAAAACGCGTTTTCGGCCGAAAACGTGTACGTTTGCACTTCCCGGCCACAGGGAAGCTGCTAGCCGGGAATTCTCTGCCTGGTTCTACCCGCTGCCCGGAACGCTACGCAGGGCAAAAGCGATTCTCGTCCTCCGTGCTTTCTTTTTCTCAGAAAGAGCCGTGGTGTGCGTTTTTGCGGGAAAACGCGTTTTCGGCCGAAAACGTGTACGTTTGCACTTCCCGGCCACAGGGAAGCTGCTAGCAGGGAATTCTCTGCCTGGTTCTTCCCGCTGCCCGGAACGCTTCGCAGGGCAAAAGCGATTCTCGTCCTCCGTGCTTGCTTTTTCTCAGAAAGAGCCGTGGTGTGCGTTTTCGCCGGAAAACACGTTTTCGGCCGAAAACGTGTACGTTTGCACTTCCCGGCCACAGGGAAGCTGCTAGCCGGGAATTCTCTGCCTGGTTCTACCCGCTGCCCGGAACACTACGCAGGGCAAAAGCGATTCTCGTCCTCCGTGCTTGCTTTTTCTCAGAAAGAGCCGTGGTGTGCGTTTTCGCCAGAAAACGCGTTTTCGGCCGAAAACGTGTACGTTTGCACTTCCCGGCCACAGGGAAGCTGCTAGCCGGGAATTCTATGCCTGGTTCTACCCGCTGCCCGGAACACTACGCAGGGCAAAAGCGATTCTCGTCCTCCGTGCTTGCTTTTTCTCAGAAAGAGCCGTGGTGTGCGTTTTCGCCGGAAAAAGCGTTTTCGGCCGAAAACGTGTACGTTTGCACTTCCCGGCCACAGGGAAGCTGCTAGCCGGGAATTCTCTGCCTGGTTCTACCCGCTGCCCGGAACACTACGCAGGGCAAAAGCGATTCTCGTCCTCCGTGCTTGCTTTTTCTCAGAAAGAGCCGTGGTGTGCGTTTTCTCCGGAAAACGCGTTTTCGGCCGAAAACGTGTACGTTTGCACTTCCCCGCCACAGGGAAGCTGCTAGCCGGGAATTCTCTGCCTGGTTCTACCCGCTGCCCGGAACGCTACGCAGGGCAAAAGCGATTCTCGTCCTCCGTGCTTGCTTTTTCTCAGAAAGAGCCGTGGTGTGCGTTTTCGCCGGAAAACGCGTTTTCGGCCGAAAACGTGTACGTTTGCACTTCCCGGCCACAGGGAAGCTGCTAGCCGGGAATTCTCTGCCTGGTTCTACCCGCTGCCCGGAACGCTACGCAGGGCAAAAGCGATTCTCGTCCTCCGTGCTTGCTTTTTCTCAGAAAGAGCCGTGGTGTGCGTTTTCGCCGGAAAACGCGTTTTCGGCCGAAAACGTGTACGTTTGCACTTCCCGGCCACAGGGAAGCTGCTAGCCGGGAATTCTCTGCCTGGTTCTACCCGCTGCCCGGAACGCTACGCAGGGCAAAAGCGATTCTCGTCCTCCGTGCTTGCTTTTTCTCAGAAAGAGCCGTGGTGTGCCTTTTCGCCGGAAAACGTGTTTTCGGCGAAAACGTGTACGTTTGCACTTCCCGGCCACAGGGAAGCTGCTAGCCGGCAATTCGCTGCCTATTTCTACCCACTGCTCAGAACGATACGCAGGGCAAAAGCGATTCTCGTCCTCCGTGCTTGCTTTTTCTCAGAAAGAGCCGTGGTGTGCGTTTTCGCCGGAAAACGCGTTTTCGGCCGAAAACGTGTACGTTTGCACTTCCCGGCCACAGGGAAGCTGCTAGCCGGGAATTCTCTGCCTGGTTCTACCCGCTGCCCGGAACGCTACGCAGGGCAAAAGCGATTCTCGTCCTCCGTGCTTGCTTTTTCTCAGAAAGAGCCGTGGTGTGCGTTTTCGCCGGTAAACGCGTTTTCGGCCGAAAACGTGTACGTTTGCACTTCCCGGCCACAGGGAAGCTGCTAGACGGGAATTCTCTGCCTGGTTCTACCCGCTGCCCGGAACGCTACGCAGGGCAAAAGCGATTCTCGTCCTCCGTGCTTGCTTTTTCTCAGAAAGAGCCGTGGTGTGCGTTTTCGCCGGTAAACGCGTTTTCGGCCGAAAACGTGTACGTTTGCACTTCCCGGCCACAGGGAAGCTGCTAGCCGGGAATTCTCTGCCTGGTTCTACCCGCTGCCCGGAACGCTACGCAGGGCAAAAGCGATTCTCGTCCTCCGTGCTTGCTTTTTCTCAGAAAGAGCCGTGGTGTGCGTTTTCGCCGGAAAACACGTTTTCGGCCGAAAACGTGTACGTTTGCACTTCCCGGCCACAGGGAAGCTGCTAGCCGGGAATTCTCTGCCTGGTTCTACCCGCTGCCCGGAACACTACGCAGGGCAAAAGCGATTCTCGTCCTCCGTGCTTGCTTTTTCTCAGAAAGAGCCGTGGTGTGCGTTTTCGCCAGAAAACGCGTTTTCGGCCGAAAACGTGTACGTTTGCACTTCCCGGCCACAGGGAAGCTGCTAGCCGGGAATTCTATGCCTGGTTCTACCCGCTGCCCGGAACACTACGCAGGGCAAAAGCGATTCTCGTCCTCCGTGCTTGCTTTTTCTCAGAAAGAGCCGTGGTGTGCGTTTTCGCCGGAAAACGCGTTTTCGGCCGAAAACGTGTACGTTTGCACTTCCCGGCCACAGGGAAGCTGCTAGCCGGGAATTCTCTGCCTGGTTCTACCCGCTGCCCGGAACACTACGCAGGGCAAAAGCGATTCTCGTCCTCCGTGCTTGCTTTTTCTCAGAAAGAGCCGTGGTGTGCGTTTTCGCCGGAAAACGCGTTTTCGGCCGAAAACGTGTACGTTTGCACTTCCCCGCCACAGGGAAGCTGCTAGCCGGGAATTCTCTGCCTGGTTCTACCCGCTGCCCGGAACGCTACGCAGGGCAAAAGCGATTCTCGTCCTCCGTGCTTGCTTTTTCTCAGAAAGAGCCGTGGTGTGCGTTTTCGCCGGAAAACGCGTTTTCGGCCGAAAACGTGTACGTTTGCACTTCCCGGCCACAGGGAAGCTGCTAGCCGGGAATTCTCTGCCTGGTTCTACCCGCTGCCCGGAACGCTACGCAGGGCAAAAGCGATTCTCGTCCTCCGTGCTTGCTTTTTCTCAGAAAGAGCCGTGGTGTGCGTTTTCGCCGGAAAACGCGTTTTCGGCCGAAAACGTGTACGTTTGCACTTCCCGGCCACAGGGAAGCTGCTAGCCGGGAATTCTCTGCCTGGTTCTACCCGCTGCCCGGAACGCTACGCAGGGCAAAAGCGATTCTCGTCCTCCGTGCTTGCTTTTTCTCAGAAAGAGCCGTGGTGTGCCTTTTCGCCGGAAAACGTGTTTTCGGCGAAAACGTGTACGTTTGCACTTCCCGGCCACAGGGAAGCTGCTAGCCGGCATTTCGCTGCCTATTTCTACCCACTGTTCAGAACGATACGCAGGGCAAAAGCGATTCTCGTCCTCCGTGCTTGCTTTTTCTCAGAAAGAGCCGTGGTGTGCGTTTTCGCCGGAAAACGCGTTTTCGGCCGAAAACGTGTACGTTTGCACTTCCCGGCCACAGGGAAGCTGCTAGCCGGGAATTCTCTGCCTGGTTCTACCCGCTGCCCGGAACGCTACGCAGGGCAAAAGCGATTCTCGTCCTCCGTGCTTGCTTTTTCTCAGAAAGAGCCGTGGTGTGCGTTTTCGCCGGAAAACGCGTTTTCGGCCGAAAACGTGTACGTTTGCACTTCCCGGCCACAGGGAAGCTGCTAGACGGGAATTCTCTGCCTGGTTCTACCCGCTGCCCGGAACGCTACGCAGGGCAAAAGCGATTCTCGTCCTCCGTGCTTGCTTTTTCTCAGAAAGAGCCGTGGTGTGCGTTTTCGCCGGAAAACGCGTTTTCGGCCGAAAACGTGTACGTTTGCACTTCCCGGCCACAGGGAAGCTGCTAGCCGGGAATTCTCTGCCTGGTTCTACCCGCTGCCCGGAACGCTACGCAGGGCAAAAGCGATTCTCGTCCTCCGTGCTTGCTTTTTCTCAGAAAGAGCCGTGGTGTGCGTTTTCGCCGGAAAACGCGTTTTCGGCCGAAAACGTGTACGTTTGCACTTCCCGGCCACAGGGAAGCTGCTAGCCGGGAATTCTCTGCCTGGTTCTACCCGCTGCCCGGAACGCTACGCAGGGCAAAAGCGATTCTCGTCCTCCGTGCTTGCTTTTTCTCAGAAAGAGCCGTGGTGTGCGTTTTCGCCGGTAAACGCGTTTTCGGCCGAAAACGTGTACGTTTGCACTTCCCGGCCACAGGGAAGCTGCTAGCCGGGAATTCTCTGCCTGGTTCTACCCGCTGCCCGGAACGCTACGCAGGGCAAAAGCGATTCTCGTCCTCCGTGCTTGCTTTTTCTCAGAAAGAGCCGTGGTGTGCCTTTTCGCCGGAAAACGTGTTTTCGGCGAAAACGTGTACGTTTGCACTTCCCGGCCACAGGGAAGCTGCTAGCCGGGAATTCTCTGCCTGGTTCTACCCGCTGCCCGGAACGCTACGCAGGGCAAAAGCGATTCTCGTCCTCCGTCCTTGCTTTTTCTCAGAAAGAACCATGGTGTGCGTTTTCGCCGGAAAACGCGTTTTCGGCCGAAAACGTGTACGTTTGCACTTCCCGGCCACAGGGAAGCTGCTAGACGGGAATTCTCTGCCTGGTTCTACCCGCTGCCCGGAACGCTACGCAGGGCAAAAGCGATTCTCGTCCTCCGTGCTTGCTTTTTCTCAGAAAGAGCCGTGGTGTGCGTTTTTGCGGGAAAACGCGTTTTCGGCCGAAAACGTGTACGTTTGCACTTCCCGGCCACAGGGAAGCTGCTAGCAGGGAATTCTCTGCCTGGTTCTTCCCGCTGCCCGGAACGCTTCGCAGGGCAAAAGCGATTCTCGTCCTCCGTGCTTGCTTTTTCTCAGAAAGAGCCGTGGTGTGCGTTTTCGCCGGAAAACACGTTTTCGGCCGAAAACGTGTACGTTTGCACTTCCCGGCCACAGGGAAGCTGCTAGCCGGGAATTCTCTGCCTGGTTCTACCCGCTGCCCGGAACACTACGCAGGGCAAAAGCGATTCTCGTCCTCCGTGCTTGCTTTTTCTCAGAAAGAGCCGTGGTGTGCGTTTTCGCCAGAAAACGCGTTTTCGGCCGAAAACGTGTACGTTTGCACTTCCCGGCCACAGGGAAGCTGCTAGCCGGGAATTCTCTGCCTGGTTCTACCCGCTGCCCGGAACACTACGCAGGGCAAAAGCGATTCTCGTCCTCCGTGCTTGCTTTTTCTCAGAAAGAGCCGTGGTGTGCGTTTTCGCCAGAAAACGCGTTTTCGGCCGAAAACGTGTACGTTTGCACTTCCCGGCCACAGGGAAGCTGCTAGCCGGGAATTCTCTGCCTGGTTCTACCCGCTGCCCGGAACACTACGCAGGGCAAAAGCGATTCTCGTCCTCCGTGCTTGCTTTTTCTCAGAAAGAGCCGTGGTGTGCGTTTTCGCCGGAAAACGCGTTTTCGTCCGAAAACGTGTACGTTTGCACTTCCCCGCCACAGGGAAGCTGCTAGCCGGGAATTCTCTGCCTGGTTCTACCCGCTGCCCGGAACGCTACGCAGGGCAAAAGCGATTCTCGTCCTCCGTGCTTGCTTTTTCTCAGAAAGAGCCGTGGTGTGCCTTTTCGCCGGAAAACGCGTTTTCGGCCGAAAACGTGTACGTTTGCACTTCCCGGCCACAGGGAAGCTGCTAGCCGGGAATTCTCTGCCTGGTTCTACCCGCTGCCCGGAACGCTACGCAGGGCAAAAGCGATTCTCGTCCTCCGTGCTTGCTTTTTCTCAGAAAGAGCCGTGGTGTGCGTTTTCGCCGGAAAACGCGTTTTCGGCCGAAAACGTGTACGTTTGCACTTCCCGGCCACAGGGAAGCTGCTAGCCGGGAATTCTCTGCCTGGTTCTACCCGCTGCCCGGAACGCTACGCAGGGCAAAAGCGATTCTCGTCCTCCGTGCTTGCTTTTTCTCAGAAAGAGCCGTGGTGTGCCTTTTCGCCGGAAAACGTGTTTTCGGCGAAAACGTGTACGTTTGCACTTCCCGGCCACAGGGAAGCTGCTAGCCGGCAATTCGCTGCCTATTTCTACCCACTGCTCAGAACGATACGCAGGGCAAAAGCGATTCTCGTCCTCCGTGCTTGCTTTTTCTCAGAAAGAGCCGTGGTGTGCGTTTTCGCCGGAAAACGCGTTTTCGGCCGAAAACGTGTACGTTTGCACTTCCCGGCCACAGGGAAGCTGCTAGCCGGGAATTCTCTGCCTGGTTCTACCCGCTGCCCGGAACGCTACGCAGGGCAAAAGCGATTCTCGTCCTCCGTGCTTGCTTTTTCTCAGAAAGAGCCGTGGTGTGCGTTTTCGCCGGAAAACGCGTTTTCGGCCGAAAACGTGTACGTTTGCACTTCCCCGCCACAGGGAAGCTGCTAGACGGGAATTCTCTGCCTGGTTCTACCCGCTGCCCGGAACGCTACGCAGGGCAAAAGCGATTCTCGTCCTCCGTGCTTGCTTTTTCTCAGAAAGAGCCGTGGTGTGCGTTTTCGCCGGTAAACGCGTTTTCGGCCGAAAACGTGTACGTTTGCACTTCCCGGCCACAGGGAAGCTGCTAGCCGGGAATTCTCTGCCTGGTTCTACCCGCTGCCCGGAACGCTACGCAGGGCAAAAGCGATTCTCGTCCTCCGTGCTTGCTTTTTCTCAGAAAGAGCCGTGGTGTGCTTTTTCGCCGGAAAACGCGTTTTCGGCCGAAAACGTGTACGTTTGCACTTCCCGGCCACAGGGAAGCTGCTAGCCGGGAATTCTCTGCCTGGTTCTACCCGCTGCCCGGAACGCTACGCAGGGAAAAAGCGATTCTCGTCCTCCGTGCTTGCTTTTTCTCAGAAAGAGCCGTGGTGTGCGTTTTCGCCGGTAAACGCGTTTTCGGCCGAAAACGTGTACGTTTGCACTTCCCGGCCACAGGGAAGCTGCTAGCCGGGAATTCTCTGCCTGGTTCTACCCGCTGCCCGGAACGCTACGCAGGGCAAAAGCGATTCTCGTCCTCCGTGCTTGCTTTTTCTCAGAAAGAACCATGGTGTGCGTTTTCGCCGGAAAACGCGTTTTCGGCCGAAAACGTGTACGTTTGCACTTCCCGGCCACAGGGAAGCTGCTAGCCGGGAATTCTCTGCCTGGTTCTACCCGCTGCCCGGAACGCTACGCAGGGCAAAAGCGATTCTCGTCCTCCGTGCTTGCTTTTTCTCAGAAAGAGCCGTGGTGTGCCTTTTCGCCGGAAAACGTGTTTTCGGCGAAAACGTGTACGTTTGCACTTCCCGGCCACAGGGAAGCTGCTAGCCGGGAATTCTCTGCCTGGTTCTACCCGCTGCCCGGAACGCTACGCAGGGCAAAAGCGATTCTCGTCCTCCGTGCTTGCTTTTTCTCAGAAAGAGCCGTGGTGTGCGTTTTCGCCGGAAAACGCGTTTTCGGCCGAAAACGTGTACGTTTGCACTTCCCGGCCACAGGGAAGCTGCTAGACGGGAATTCTCTGCCTGGTTCTACCCGCTGCCCGGAACGCTACGCAGGGCAAAAGCGATTCTCGTCCTCCGTGCTTGCTTTTTCTCAGAAAGAGCCGTGGTGTGCGTTTTCGCCGGAAAACGCATTTTCGGCCGAAAACGTGTACGTTTGCACTTCCCCGCCACAGGGAAGCTGCTAGCCGGGAATTCTCTGCCTGGTTCTACCCGCTGCCCGGAACGCTACGCAGGGCAAAAGCGATTCTCGTCCTCCGTGCTTGCTTTTTCTCAGAAAGAGCCGTGGTGTGCGTTTTCGCCGGAAAACGCGTTTTCGTCCGAAAACGTGTACGTTTGCACTTCCCGGCCACAGGGAAGCTGCTAGCCGGCAATTCGCTGCCTATTTCTACCCGCTGCTCAGAACGCTACGCAGGGCAAAAGCGATTCTCGTCCTCCGTGCTTGCTTTTTCTCAGAAAGAGCCGTGGTGTGCGTTTTCGCCGGAAAACGCGTTTTCGGCCGAAAACGTGTACGTTTGCACTTCCCCGCCACAGGGAAGCTGCTAGCCGGGAATTCTCTGCCTGGTTCTACCCGCTGCCCGGAACGCTACGCAGGGCAAAAGCGATTCTCGTCCTCCGTGCTTGCTTTTTCTCAGAAAGAGCCGTGGTGTGCGTTTTCGCCGGAAAACGGGTTTTCGGCCGAAAACGTGTACGTTTGCACTTCCCGGCCACAGGGAAGCTGCTAGCCGGCAATTCGCTGCCTGGTTCTACCCGCTGCCCGGAACGCTACGCAGGGCAAAAGCGATTCTTGTCCTCCGTGCTTGCTTTTTCTCAGAAAGAGCCGTGGTGTGCGTTTTCGCCAGAAAACGCGTTTTCGGCCGAAAACGTGTACGTTTGCACTTCCCGGCCACAGGGAAGCTGCTAGCCGGGAATTCTCTGCCTGGTTCTACCCGCTGCCCGGAACGCTACGCAGGGCAAAAGCGATTCTCGTCCTCCGTGCTTGCTTTTTCTCAGAAAGAGCCGTGGTGTGCGTTTTCGCCGGAAAACGCGTTTTCGGCCGAAAACGTGTACGTTTGCACTTCCCGGCCACAGGGAAGCTGCTAGACGGGAATTCTCTGCCTGGTTCTACCCGCTGCCCGGAACGCTACGCAGGGCAAAAGCGATTCTCGTCCTCCGTGCTTGCTTTTTCTCAGAAAGAGCCGTGGTGTGCGTTTTCGCCAGAAAACGCGTTTTCGGCCGAAAACGTGTACGTTTGCACTTCCCCGCCACAGGGAAGCTGCTAGCCGGGAATTCTCTGCCTGGTTCTACCCGCTGCCCGGAACGCTACGCAGGGCAAAAGCGATTCTCGTCCTCCGTGCTTGCTTTTTCTCAGAAAGAGACGTGGTGTGCGTTTTCGCCGGTAAACGCGTTTTCGGCCGAAAACGTGTACGTTTGCACTACCCCGCCACAGGGAAGCTGCTAGCCGGGAATTCTCTGCCTGGTTCTACCCGCTGCCCGGAACGCTACGCAGGGCAAAAGCGATTCTCGTCCTCCGTGCTTGCTTTTTCTCAGAAAGAGCCGTGGTGTGCGTTTTCGCCGGAAAACGCTTTTTCGGCCGAAAACGTGTACGTTTGCACTTCCCCGCCACAGGGAAGCTGCTAGCCGGGAATTCTCTGCCTGGTTCTACCCGCTGCCAGGAACGCTACGCAGGGCAAAAGCGATTCTCGTCCTCCGTGCTTGCTTTTTCTCAGAAAGAGCCATGGTGTGCTTTTTCGCCGGAAAACGCGTTTTCGGCCGAAAACGTGTACGTTTGCACTTCCCGGCCACAGGGAAGCTGCTAGCCGGCAATTCGCTGCCTATTTCTACCCGCTGCTCAGAACGCTACGCAGGGAAAAAGCGATTCTCGTCCTCCGTGCTTGCTTTTTCTCAGAAAGAGCCGTGGTGTGCGTTTTCGCCGGAAAACGCGTTTTCGGCCGAAAACGTGTACGTTTGCACTTCCCCGCCACAGGGAAGCTGCTAGCCGGGAATTCTCTGCCTGGTTCTACCCGCTGCCCGGAACGCTACGCAGGGCAAAAGCGATTCTCGTCCTCCGTGCTTGCTTTTTCTCAGAAAGAGCCGTGGTGTGCGTTTTCGCCGGTAAACGCGTTTTCGGCCGAAAACGTGTACGTTTGCACTTCCCGGCCACAGGGAAGCTGCTAGCCGGGAATTCTCTGCCTGGTTCTACCCGCTGCCCGGAACGCTACGCAGGGCAAAAGCGATTCTCGTCCTCCGTGCTTGCTTTTTCTCAGAAAGAGCCGTGGTGTGCGTTTTCGCAGGTAAACGGGTTTTCGCCGAAAACGTGTACGTTTGCACTTCCCGGCCACAGGGAAGCTGCTAGCCGGGAATTCTCTGCCTGGTTCTACCCGCTGCCCGGAACGCTACGCAGGGCAAAAGCGATTCTCGTCCTCCGTGCTTGCTTTTTCTCAGAAAGAGCCGTGGTGTGCGTTTTCGCAGGTAAACGCTTTTTCGGCCGAAAACGTGTACGTTTGCACTTCCCGGCCACAGGGAAGCTGCTAGACGGGAATTCTCTGCCTGGTTCTACCCGCTGCCCGGAACGCTACGCAGGGCAAAAGCGATTCTCGTCCTCCGTGCTTGCTTTTTCTCAGAAAGAGCCGTGGTGTGCTTTTTCGCCGGAAAACGCGTTTTAGGCCGAAAACGTGTACGTTTGCACTTCCCGGCCACAGGGAAGCTGCTAGCCGGGAATTCGCTGCCTATTTCTACCCACTGCTCAGAACGATACGCAGGGCAAAAGCGATTCTCGTCCTCCGTGCTTGCTTTTTCTCAGAAAGAGCCGTGGTGTGCTTTTTCGCCGGAAAACGCGTTTTCGGCCGAAAACGTGTACGTTTGCACTTCCCGGCCACAGGGAAGCTGCTAGCCGGGAATTCTCTGCCTGGTTCTACCCGCTGCCCGGAACGCTACGCAGGGCAAAAGCGATTCTCGTCCTCCGTGCTTGCTTTTTCTCAGAAAGAGCCGTGGTGTGCGTTTTCGCCGGAAAACGCGTTTTCTGCCGAAAACGTGTACGTTTGCACTTCCCGGCCACAGGGAAGCTGCTAGCCGGGAATTCTCTGCCTGGTTCTACCCGCTGCCCGGAACGCTACGCAGGGCAAAAGCGATTCTCGTCCTCCGTGCTTGCTTTTTCTCAGAAAGAGCCGTGGTGTGCCTTTTCGCCGGAAAACGTGTTTTCGGCGAAAACGTGTACGTTTGCACTTCCCGGCCACAGGGAAGCTGCTAGCCGGCAATTCGCTGCCTATTTCTACCCACTGCTCAGAACGATACGCAGGGCAAAAGCGATTCTCGTCCTCCGTGCTTGCTTTTTCTCAGAAAGAGCCGTGGTGTGCGTTTTCGCCGGAAAACGCGTTTTCGGCCGAAAACGTGTACGTTTGCACTTCCCGGCCACAGGGAAGCTGCTAGCCGGGAATTCTCTGCCTGGTTCTACCCGCTGCCCGGAACGCTACGCAGGGCAAAAGCGATTCTCGTCCTCCGTGCTTGCTTTTTCTCAGAAAGAGCCGTGGTGTGCCTTTTCGCCGGAAAACGTGTTTTCGGCGAAAACGTGTACGTTTGCACTTCCCGGCCACAGGGAAGCTGCTAGCCGGGAATTCTCTGCCTGGTTCTACCCGCTGCCCGGAACGCTACGCAGGGCAAAAGCGATTCTCGTCCTCCGTGCTTGCTTTTTCTCAGAAAGAGCCGTGGTGTGCGTTTTCGCCGGAAAACGCGTTTTCGGCCGAAAACGTGCACGTTTGCACTTCCCGGCCACAGGGAAGCTGCTAGCCGGGAATTCTCTGCCTGGTTCTACCCGCTGCCCGGAACGCTACGCAGGGCAAAAGCGATTCTCGTCCTCCGTGCTTGCTTTTTCTCAGAAAGAGCCGTGGTGTGCGTTTTCGCCGGAAAACGCGTTTTCGGCCGAAAACGTGTACGTTTGCACTTCCCCGCCACAGGGAAGCTGCTAGCCGGGAATTCTCTGCCTGGTTCTACCCGCTGCCCGGAACGCTACGCAGGGCAAAAGCGATTCTCGTCCTCCGTGCTTGCTTTTTCTCAGAAAGAGCCATGGTGTGCTTTTTCGCCGGAAAACGCGTTTTCGGCCGAAAACGTGTACGTTTGCACTTCCCGGCCACAGGGAAGCTGCTAGCCGGGAATTCTCTGCCTGGTTCTACCCGCTGCCCGGAACGCTACGCAGGGCAAAAGCGATTCTCGTCCTCCGTGCTTGCTTTTTCTCAGAAAGAGCCGTGGTGTGCGTTTTCGCAGGTAAACGGGTTTTCGCCGAAAACGTGTACGTTTGCACTTCCCGGCCACAGGGAAGCTGCTAGACGGGAATTCTCTGCCTGGTTCTACCCGCTGCCCGGAACGCTACGCAGGGCAAAAGCGATTCTCGTCCTCCGTGCTTGCTTTTTCTCAGAAAGAGCCGTGGTGTGCGTTTTCGCCGGAAAACGCGTTTTCGGCCGAAAACGTGTACGTTTGCACTTCCCGGCCACAGGGAAGCTGCTAGACGGGAATTCTCTGCCTGGTTCTACCCGCTGCCCGGAACGCTACGCAGGGCAAAAGCGATTCTCGTCCTCCGTGCTTGCTTTTTCTCAGAAAGAGCCGTGGTGTGCTTTTTCGCCGGAAAACGCGTTTTCGGCCGAAAACGTGTACGTTTGCACTTCCCGGCCACAGGGAAGCTGCTAGCCGGGAATTCTCTGCCTGGTTCTACCCGCTGCCCGGAACGCTACGCAGGGCAAAAGCGATTCTCGTCCTCCGTGCTTGCTTTTTCTCAGAAAGAGCCGTGGTGTGCGTTTTCGCCGGAAAACGCGTTTTCGGCCGAAAACGTGTACGTTTGCACTTCCCGGCCACAGGGAAGCTGCTAGCCGGGAATTCTCTGCCTGGTTCTACCCGCTGCCCGGAACGCTACGCAGGGCAAAAGCGATTCTCGTCCTCCGTGCTTGCTTTTTCTCAGAAAGAGCCGTGGTGTGCGTTTTCGCCGGAAAACGCGTTTTCGGCCGAAAACGTGTACGTTTGCACTTCCCCGCCACAGGGAAGCTGCTAGCCGGGAATTCTCTGCCTGGTTCTACCCGCTGCCCGGAACGCTACGCAGGGCAAAAGCGATTCTCGTCCTCCGTGCTTGCTTTTTCTCAGAAAGAGCCGTGGTGTGCGTTTTCGCCGGTAAACGCGTTTTCAGCCGAAAACGTGTACGTTTGCACTACCCCGCCACAGGGAAGCTGCTAGCCGGGAATTCTCTGCCTGGTTCTACCCGCTGCCCGGAACGCTACGCAGGGCAAAAGCGATTCTCGTCCTCCGTGCTTGCTTTTTCTCAGAAAGAGCCGTGGTGTGCGTTTTCGCCGGAAAACGAGTTTTCGGCCGAAAACGTGTACGTTTGCACTTCCCGGCCACAGGGAAGCTGCTAGCCGGCAATTCTCTGCCTGGTTCTACCCGCTGCCCGGAACGATACGCAGGGCAAAAGCGATTCTCGTCCTCCGTGCTTGCTTTTTCTCAGAAAGAGCCGTGGTGTGCGTTTTCGCCGGTAAACGCGTTTTCGGCCGAAAACGTGTACGTTTGCACTTCCCGGCCACAGGGAAGCTGCTAGCCGGGAATTCTCTGCCTGGTTCTACCCGCTGCCCGGAACGCTACGCAGGGCAAAAGCGATTCTCGTCCTCCGTGCTTGCTTTTTCTCAGAAAGAGCCGTGGTGTGCGTTTTCGCCGGAAAACGTGTTTTCGGCGAAAACGTGTACGTTTGCACTTCCCGGCCACAGGGAAGCTGCTAGCCGGGAATTCTCTGCCTGGTTCTACCCGCTGCCCGGAACGCTACGCAGGGCAAAAGCGATTCTCGTCCTCCGTGCTTGCTTTTTCTCAGAAAGAACCATGGTGTGCGTTTTCGCCGGAAAACGCGTTTTCGGCCGAAAACGTGTACGTTTGCACTTCCCGGCCACTGGGAAGCTGCTAGCCGGGAATTCTCTGCCTGGTTCTACCCGCTGCCCGGAACGCTACGCAGGGCAAAAGCGATTCTCGTCCTCCGTGCTTGCTTTTTCTCAGAAAGAGCCGTGGTGTGCGTTTTTGCGGGAAAACGCGTTTTCGGCCGAAAACGTGTACGTTTGCACTTCCCGGCCACAGGGAAGCTGCTAGCAGGGAATTCTCTGCCTGGTTCTTCCCGCTGCCCGGAACGCTTCGCAGGGCAAAAGCGATTCTCGTCCTCCGTGCTTGCTTTTTCTCAGAAAGAGCCGTGGTGTGCGTTTTCGCCGGAAAACACGTTTTCGGCCGAAAACGTGTACGTTTGCACTTCCCGGCCACAGGGAAGCTGCTAGCCGGGAATTCTCTGCCTGGTTCTACCCGCTGCCCGGAACACTACGCAGGGCAAAAGCGATTCTCGTCCTCCGTGCTTGCTTTATCTCAGAAAGAGCCGTGGTGTGCGTTTTCGCCAGAAAACGCGTTTTCGGCCGAAAACGTGTACGTTTGCACTTCCCGGCCACAGGGAAGCTGCTAGCCGGGAATTCTATGCCTGGTTCTACCCGCTGCCCGGAACACTACGCAGGGCAAAAGCGATTCTCGTCCTCCGTGCTTGCTTTTTCTCAGAAAGAGCCGTGGTGTGCGTTTTCGCCGGAAAACGCGTTTTCGGCCGAAAACGTGTACGTTTGCACTTCCCGGCCACAGGGAAGCTGCTAGCCGGGAATTCTCTGCCTGGTTCTACCCGCTGCCCGGAACACTACGCAGGGCAAAAGCGATTCTCGTCCTCCGTGCTTGCTTTTTCTCAGAAAGAGCCGTGGTGTGCGTTTTCGCCGGAAAACGCGTTTTCGGCCGAAAACGTGTACGTTTGCACTTCCCCGCCACAGGGAAGCTGCTAGCCGGGAATTCTCTGCCTGGTTCTACCCGCTGCCCGGAACGCTACGCAGGGCAAAAGCGATTCTCGTCCTCCGTGCTTGCTTTTTCTCAGAAAGAGCCGTGGTGTGCCTTTTCGCCGGAAAACGCGTTTTCGGCCGAAAACGTGTACGTTTGCACTTCCCGGCCACAGGGAAGCTGCTAGCCGGGAATTCTCTGCCTGGTTCTACCCGCTGCCCGGAACGCTACGCAGGGCAAAAGCGATTCTCGTCCTCCGTGCTTGCTTTTTCTCAGAAAGAGCCGTGGTGTGCGTTTTCGCCGGAAAACGCGTTTTCGGCCGAAAACGTGTACGTTTGCACTTCCCGGCCACAGGGAAGCTGCTAGCCGGGAATTCTCTGCCTGGTTCTACCCGCTGCCCGGAACGCTACGCAGGGCAAAAGCGATTCTCGTCCTCCGTGCTTGCTTTTTCTCAGAAAGAGCCGTGGTGTGCCTTTTCGCCGGAAAACGTGTTTTCGGCGAAAACGTGTACGTTTGCAATTCCGGCCACAGGGAAGCTGCTAGCCGGCAATTCGCTGCCTATTTCTACCCACTGCTCAGAACGATACGCAGGGCAAAAGCGATTCTCGTCCTCCGTGCTTGCTTTTTCTCAGAAAGAGCCGTGGTGTGCGTTTTCGCCGGAAAACGCGTTTTCGGCCGAAAACGTGTACGTTTGCACTTCCCGGCCACAGGGAAGCTGCTAGCCGGGAATTCTCTGCCTGGTTCTACCCGCTGCCCGGAACGCTACGCAGGGCAAAAGCGATTCTCGTCCTCCGTGCTTGCTTTTTCTCAGAAAGAGCCGTGGTGTGCGTTTTCGCCGGAAAACGCGTTTTCGGCCGAAAACGTGTACGTTTGCACTTCCCGGCCACAGGGAAGCTGCTAGACGGGAATTCTCTGCCTGGTTCTACCCGCTGCCCGGAACGCTACGCAGGGCAAAAGCGATTCTCGTCCTCCGTGCTTGCTTTTTCTCAGAAAGAGCCGTGGTGTGCGTTTTCGCCGGTAAACGCGTTTTCGGCCGAAAACGTGTACGTTTGCACTTCCCGGCCACAGGGAAGCTGCTAGCCGGGAATTCTCTGCCTGGTTCTACCCGCTGCCCGGAACGCTACGCAGGGCAAAAGCGATTCTCGTCCTCCGTGCTTGCTTTTTCTCAGAAAGAGCCGTGGTGTGCGTTTTCGCCGGAAAACGCGTTTTCGGCCGAAAACGTGTACGTTTGCACTTCCCGGCCACAGGGAAGCTGCTAGCCGGGAATTCTCTGCCTGGTTCTACCCGCTGCCCGGAACGCTACGCAGGGCAAAAGCGATTCTCGTCCTCCGTGCTTGCTTTTTCTCAGAAAGAGCCGTGGTGTGCGTTTTCGCCGGAAAACGCGTTTTCGGCCGAAAACGTGTACGTTTGCACTTCCCGGCCACAGGGAAGCTGCTAGCCGGGAATTCTCTGCCTGGTTCTACCCGCTGCCCGGAACGCTACGCAGGGCAAAAGCGATTCTCGTCCTCCGTGCTTGCTTTTTCTCAGAAAGAGCCGTGGTGTGCCTTTTCGCCGGAAAACGTGTTTTCGGCGAAAACGTGTACGTTTGCACTTCCCGGCCACAGGGAAGCTGCTAGCCGGGAATTCTCTGCCTGGTTCTACCCGCTGCCCGGAACGCTACGCAGGGCAAAAGCGATTCTCGTCCTCCGTGCTTGCTTTTTCTCAGAAAGAACTATGGTGTGCGTTTTCGCCGGAAAACGCGTTTTCGGCCGAAAACGTGTACGTTTGCACTTCCCGGCCACAGGGAAGCTGCTAGACGGGAATTCTCTGCCTGGTTCTACCCGCTGCCCGGAACGCTACGCAGGGCAAAAGCGATTCTCGTCCTCCGTGCTTGCTTTTTCTCAGAAAGAGCCGTGGTGTGCGTTTTTGCGGGAAAACGCGTTTTCGGCCGAAAACGTGTACGTTTGCACTTCCCGGCCACAGGGAAGCTGCTAGCCGGGAATTCTCTGCCTGGTTCTTCCCGCTGCCCGGAACGCTTCGCAGGGCAAAAGCGATTCTCGTCCTCCGTGCTTGCTTTTTCTCAGAAAGAGCCGTGGTGTGCGTTTTCGCCGGAAAACACGTTTTCGGCCGAAAACGTGTACGTTTGCACTTCCCGGCCACAGGGAAGCTGCTAGCCGGGAATTCTCTGCCTGGTTCTACCCGCTGCCCGGAACACTACGCAGGGCAAAAGCGATTCTCGTCCTCCGTGCTTGCTTTTTCTCAGAAAGAGCCGTGGTGTGCGTTTTCGCCGGAAAACGCGTTTTCGGCCGAAAACGTGTACGTTTGCACTTCCCGGCCACAGGGAAGCTGCTAGCCGGGAATTCTCTGCCTGGTTCTACCCGCTGCCCGGAACACTACGCAGGGCAAAAGCGATTCTCGTCCTCCGTGCTTGCTTTTTCTCAGAAAGAGCCGTGGTGTGCGTTTTCGCCAGAAAACGCGTTTTCGGCCGAAAACGTGTACGTTTGCACTTCCCGGCCACAGGGAAGCTGCTAGCCGGGAATTCTCTGCCTGGTTCTACCCGCTGCCCGGAACACTACGCAGGGCAAAAGCGATTCTCGTCCTCCGTGCTTGCTTTTTCTCAGAAAGAGCCGTGGTGTGCGTTTTCGCCGGAAAACGCGTTTTCGGCCGAAAACGTGTACGTTTGCACTTCCCCGCCACAGGGAAGCTGCTAGCCGGGAATTCTCTGCCTGGTTCTACCCGCTGCCCGGAACGCTACGCAGGGCAAAAGCGATTCTCGTCCTCCGTGCTTGCTTTTTCTCAGAAAGAGCCGTGGTGTGCCTTTTCGCCGGAAAACGCGTTTTCGGCCGAAAACGTGTACGTTTGCACTTCCCGGCCACAGGGAAGCTGCTAGCCGGGAATTCTCTGCCTGGTTCTACCCGCTGCCCGGAACGCTACGCAGGGCAAAAGCGATTCTCGTCCTCCGTGCTTGCTTTTTCTCAGAAAGAGCCGTGGTGTGCGTTTTCGCCGGAAAACGCGTTTTCGGCCGAAAACGTGTACGTTTGCACTTCCCGGCCACAGGGAAGCTGCTAGCCGGGAATTCTCTGCCTGGTTCTACCCGCTGCCCGGAACGCTACGCAGGGCAAAAGCGATTCTCGTCCTCCGTGCTTGCTTTTTCTCAGAAAGAGCCGTGGTGTGCCTTTTCGCCGGAAAACGTGTTTTCGGCGAAAACGTGTACGTTTGCACTTCCCGGCCACAGGGAAGCTGCTAGCCGGCAATTCGCTGCCTATTTCTACCCACTGCTCAGAACGATACGCAGGGCAAAAGCGATTCTCGTCCTCCGTGCTTGCTTTTTCTCAGAAAGAGCCGTGGTGTGCGTTTTCGCGGGAAAACGCGTTTTCGGCCGAAAACGTGTACGTTTGCACTTCCCGGCCACAGGGAAGCTGCTAGCCGGGAATTCTCTGCCTGGTTCTACCCGCTGCCCGGAACGCTACGCAGGGCAAAAGCGATTCTCGTCCTCCGTGCTTGCTTTTTCTCAGAAAGAGCCGTGGTGTGCGTTTTCGCCGGAAAACGCGTTTTCGGCCGAAAACGTGTACGTTTGCACTTCCCCGCCACAGGGAAGCTGCTAGACGGGAATTCTCTGCCTGGTTCTACCCGCTGCCCGGAACGCTACGCAGGGCAAAAGCGATTCTCGTCCTCCGTGCTTGCTTTTTCTCAGAAAGAGCCGTGGTGTGCGTTTTCGCCGGTAAACGCGTTTTCGGCCGAAAACGTGTACGTTTGCACTTCCCGGCCACAGGGAAGCTGCTAGCCGGGAATTCTCTGCCTGGTTCTACCCGCTGCCCGGAACGCTACGCAGGGCAAAAGCGATTCTCGTCCTCCGTGCTTGCTTTTTCTCAGAAAGAGCCGTGGTGTGCGTTTTCGCCGGAAAACGCGTTTTCGGCCGAAAACGTGTACGTTTGCACTTCCCGGCCACAGGGAAGCTGCTAGCCGGGAATTCTCTGCCTGGTTCTATCCGCTGCCCGGAACGCTACGCAGGGAAAAAGCGATTCTCGTCCTCCGTGCTTGCTTTTTCTCAGAAAGAGCCGTGGTGTGCGTTTTCGCCGGTAAACGCGTTTTCGGCCGAAAACGTGTACGTTTGCACTTCCCGGCCACAGGGAAGCTGCTAGCCGGGAATTCTCTGCCTGGTTCTACCCGCTGCCCGGAACGCTACGCAGGGCAAAAGCGATTCTCGTCCTCCGTGCTTGCTTTTTCTCAGAAAGAACCATGGTGTGCGTTTTCGCCGGAAAACGCGTTTTCGGCCGAAAACGTGTACGTTTGCACTTCCCGGCCACAGGGAAGCTGCTAGACGGGAATTCTCTGCCTGGTTCTACCCGCTGCCCGGAACGCTACGCAGGGCAAAAGCGATTCTCGTCCTCCGTGCTTTCTTTTTCTCAGAAAGAGCCGTGGTGTACGTTTTTGCGGGAAAACGCGTTTTCGGCCGAAAACGTGTACGTTTGCACTTCCCGGCCACAGGGAAGCTGCTAGCCGGGAATTCTCTGCCTGGTTCTACCCGCTGCCCGGAACACTACGCAGGGCAAAAGCGATTCTCGTCCTCCGTGCTTGCTTTTTCTCAGAAAGAGCCGTGGTGTGCTTTTTCGCCGAAAAACGCGTTTTCGGCCGAAAACGTGTACGTTTGCACTTCCCGGCCACAGGGAAGCTGCTAGCCGGGAATTCTCTGCCTGGTTCTACCCGCTGCCCGGAACGCTACGCAGGGCAAAAGCGATTCTCGTCCTCCGTGCTTGCTTTTTCTCAGAAAGAGCCGTGGTGTGCCTTTTCGCCGGAAAACGTGTTTTCGGCGAAAACGTGTACGTTTGCACTTCCCGGCCACAGGGAAGCTGCTAGCCGGGAATTCTCTGCCTGGTTCTACCCGCTGCCCGGAACGCTACGCAGGGCAAAAGCGATTCTCGTCCTCCGTGCTTGCTTTTTCTCAGAAAGAGCCGTGGTGTGCGTTTTCGCCGGAAAACGCGTTTTCGGCCGAAAACGTGTACGTTTGCACTTCCCGGCCACAGGGAAGCTGCTAGACGGGAATTCTCTGCCTGGTTCTACCCGCTGCCCGGAACGCTACGCAGGGCAAAAGCGATTCTCGTCCTCCGTGCTTGCTTTTTCTCAGAAAGAGCCGTGGTGTGCGTTTTCGCCGGAAAACGCATTTTCGGCCGAAAACGTGTACGTTTGCACTTCCCCGCCACAGGGAAGCTGCTAGCCGGGAATTCTCTGCCTGGTTCTACCCGCTGCCCGGAACGCTACGCAGGGCAAAAGCGATTCTCGTCCTCCGTGCTTGCTTTTTCTCAGAAAGAGCCGTGGTGTGCGTTTTCGCCGGAAAACGCGTTTTCGTCCGAAAACGTGTACGTTTGCACTTCCCGGCCACAGGGAAGCTGCTAGCCGGCAATTCGCTGCCTATTTCTACCCGCTGCTCAGAACGCTACGCAGGGAAAAAGCGATTCTCGTCCTCCGTGCTTGCTTTTTCTCAGAAAGAGCCGTGGTGTGCGTTTTCGCCGGAAAACGCGTTTTCGGCCGAAAACGTGTACGTTTGCACTTCCCCGCCACAGGGAAGCTGCTAGCCGGGAATTCTCTGCCTGGTTCTACCCGCTGCCCGGAACGCTACGCAGGGCAAAAGCGATTCTCGTCCTCCGTGCTTGCTTTTTCTCAGAAAGAGCCGTGGTGTGCGTTTTCGCCGGAAAACGGGTTTTCGGCCGAAAACGTGTACGTTTGCACTTCCCGGCCACAGGGAAGCTGCTAGCCGGCAATTCGCTGCCTGGTTCTACCCGCTGCCCGGAACGCTACGCAGGGCAAAAGCGATTCTTGTCCTCCGTGCTTGCTTTTTCTCAGAAAGAGCCGTGGTGTGCGTTTTCGCCAGAAAACGCGTTTTCGGCCGAAAACGTGTACGTTTGCACTTCCCGGCCACAGGGAAGCTGCTAGCCGGGAATTCTCTGCCTGGTTCTACCCGCTGCCCGGAACGCTACGCAGGGCAAAAGCGATTCTCGTCCTCCGTGCTTGCTTTTTCTCAGAAAGAGCCGTGGTGTGCGTTTTCGCCGGAAAACGCGTTTTCGGCCGAAAACGTGTACGTTTGCACTTCCCGGCCACAGGGAAGCTGCTAGCCGGGAATTCTCTGCCTGGTTCTACCCGCTGCCCGGAACGCTACGCAGGGCAAAAGCGATTCTCGTCCTCCGTGCTTGCTTTTTCTCAGAAAGAGCCGTGGTGTGCGTTTTCGCCAGAAAACGCGTTTTCGGCCGAAAACGTGTACGTTTGCACTTCCCCGCCACAGGGAAGCTGCTAGCCGGGAATTCTCTGCCTGGTTCTACCCGCTGCCCGGAACGCTACGCAGGGCAAAAGCGATTCTCGTCCTCCGTGCTTGCTTTTTCTCAGAAAGAGACGTGGTGTGCGTTTTCGCCGGTAAACGCGTTTTCGGCCGAAAACGTGTACGTTTGCACTACCCCGCCACAGGGAAGCTGCTAGCCGGGAATTCTCTGCCTGGTTCTACCCGCTGCCCGGAACGCTACGCAGGGCAAAAGCGATTCTCGTCCTCCGTGCTTGCTTTTTCTCAGAAAGAGCCGTGGTGTGCGTTTTCGCCGGAAAACGCTTTTTCGGCCGAAAACGTGTACGTTTGCACTTCCCCGCCACAGGGAAGCTGCTAGCCGGGAATTCTCTGCCTGGTTCTACCCGCTGCCAGGAACGCTACGCAGGGCAAAAGCGATTCTCGTCCTCCGTGCTTGCTTTTTCTCAGAAAGAGCCATGGTGTGCTTTTTCGCCGGAAAACGCGTTTTCGGCCGAAAACGTGTACGTTTGCACTTCCCGGCCACAGGGAAGCTGCTAGCCGGCAATTCGCTGCCTATTTCTACCCGCTGCTCAGAACGCTACGCAGGGAAAAAGCGATTCTCGTCCTCCGTGCTTGCTTTTTCTCAGAAAGAGCCGTGGTGTGCGTTTTCGCCGGAAAACGCGTTTTCGGCCGAAAACGTGTACGTTTGCACTTCCCCGCCACAGGGAAGCTGCTAGCCGGGAATTCTCTGCCTGGTTCTACCCGCTGCCCGGAACGCTACGCAGGGCAAAAGCGATTCTCGTCCTCCGTGCTTGCTTTTTCTCAGAAAGAGCCGTGGTGTGCGTTTTCGCCGGTAAACGCGTTTTCGGCCGAAAACGTGTACGTTTGCACTTCCCGGCCACAGGGAAGCTGCTAGCCGGGAATTCTCTGCCTGGTTCTACCCGCTGCCCGGAACGCTACGCAGGGCAAAAGCGATTCTCGTCCTCCGTGCTTGCTTTTTCTCAGAAAGAGCCGTGGTGTGCGTTTTCGCAGGTAAACGGGTTTTCGCCGAAAACGTGTACGTTTGCACTACCCCGCCACAGGGAAGCTGCTAGCCGGGAATTCTCTGCCTGGTTCTACCCGCTGCCCGGAACGCTACGCAGGGCAAAAGCGATTCTCGTCCTCCGTGCTTGCTTTTTCTCAGAAAGAGCCGTGGTGTGCGTTTTCGCCGGAAAACGCTTTTTCGGCCGAAAACGTGTACGTTTGCACTTCCCCGCCACAGGGAAGCTGCTAGCCGGGAATTCTCTGCCTGGTTCTACCCGCTGCCAGGAACGCTACGCAGGGCAAAAGCGATTCTCGTCCTCCGTGCTTGCTTTTTCTCAGAAAGAGCCATGGTGTGCTTTTTCGCCGGAAAACGTGTTTTCGGCCGAAAACGTGTACGTTTGCACTTCCCCGCCACAGGGAAGCTGCTAGCCGGCAATTCGCTGCCTATTTCTACCCGCTGCTCAGAACGCTACGCAGGGAAAAAGCGATTCTCGTCCTCCGTGCTTGCTTTTTCTCAGAAAGAGCCGTGGTGTGCGTTTTCGCCGGAAAACGCGTTTTCGGCCGAAAACGTGTACGTTTGCACTTCCCGGCCACAGGGAAGCTGCTAGCCGGGAATTCTCTGCCTGGTTCTACCCGCTGCCCGGAACGCTACGCAGGGCAAAAGCGATTCTCGTCCTCCGTGCTTGCTTTTTCTCAGAAAGAGCCGTGGTGTGCGTTTTCGCAGGTAAACGGGTTTTCGCCGAAAACGTGTACGTTTGCACTTCCCGGCCACAGGGAAGCTGCTAGCCGGGAATTCTCTGCCTGGTTCTACCCGCTGCCCGGAACGCTACGCAGGGCAAAAGCGATTCTCGTCCTCCGTGCTTGCTTTTTCTCAGAAAGAGCCGTGGTGTGCGTTTTCGCCGGAAAACGCGTTTTCGGCCGAAAACGTGTACGTTTGCACTTCCCGGCCACAGGGAAGCTGCTAGACGGGAATTCTCTGCCTGGTTCTACCCGCTGCCCGGAACGCTACGCAGGGCAAAAGCGATTCTCGTCCTCCGTGCTTGCTTTTTCTCAGAAAGAGCCGTGGTGTGCTTTTTCGCCGGAAAACGCGTTTTCGGCCGAAAACGTGTACGTTTGCACTTCCCGGCCACAGGGAAGCTGCTAGCCGGGAATTCTCTGCCTGGTTCTACCCTCTGCCAGGAACGCTACGCAGGGCAAAAGCGATTCTCGTCCTCCGTGCTTGCTTTTTCTCAGAAAGAGCCGTGGTGTGCTTTTTCGCCGGAAAACGCGTTTTCGGCCGAAAACGTGTACGTTTGCACTTCCCGGCCACAGGGAAGCTGCTAGCCGGGAATTCTCTGCCTGGTTCTACCCGCTGCCCGGAACGCTACGCAGGGCAAAAGCGATTCTCGTCCTCCGTGCTTGCTTTTTCTCAGAAAGAGCCGTGGTGTGCGTTTTCGCCGGAAAACGCGTTTTCGGCCGAAAACGTGTACGTTTGCACTTCCCGGCCACAGGGAAGCTGCTAGCCGGGAATTCTCTGCCTGGTTCTACCCGCTGCCCGGAACGCTACGCAGGGCAAAAGCGATTCTCGTCCTCCGTGCTTGCTTTTTCTCAGAAAGAGCCGTGGTGTGCCTTTTCGCCGGAAAACGTGTTTTCGGCGAAAACGTGTACGTTTGCACTTCCCGGCCACAGGGAAGCTGCTAGCCGGCAATTCGCTGCCTATTTCTACCCACTGCTCAGAACGCTACGCAGGGCAAAAGCGATTCTCGTCCTCCGTGCTTGCTTTTTCTCAGAAAGAGCCGTGGTGTGCGTTTTCGCCGGAAAACGCGTTTTCGGCCGAAAACGTGTACGTTTGCACTTCCCGGCCACAGGGAAGCTGCTAGCCGGGAATTCTCTGCCTGGTTCTACCCGCTGCCCGGAACGCTACGCAGGGCAAAAGCGATTCTCGTCCTCCGTGCTTGCTTTTTCTCAGAAAGAGCCGTGGTGTGCCTTTTCGCCGGAAAACGTGTTTTCGGCGAAAACGTGTACGTTTGCACTTCCCGGCCACAGGGAAGCTGCTAGCCGGGAATTCTCTGCCTGGTTCTACCCGCTGCCCGGAACGCTACGCAGGGCAAAAGCGATTCTCGTCCTCCGTGCTTGCTTTTTCTCAGAAAGAGCCGTGGTGTGCGTTTTCGCCGGAAAACGCGTTTTCGGCCGAAAACGTGCACGTTTGCACTTCCCCGCCACAGGGAAGCTGCTAGCCGGGAATTCTCTGCCTGGTTCTACCCGCTGCCCGGAACGCTACGCAGGGCAAAAGCGATTCTCGTCCTCCGTGCTTGCTTTTTCTCAGAAAGAGCCGTGGTGTGCGTTTTCGCCGGAAAACGCGTTTTCGGCCGAAAACGTGTACGTTTGCACTTCCCCGCCACAGGGAAGCTGCTAGCCGGGAATTCTCTGCCTGGTTCTACCCGCTGCCCGGAACGCTACGCAGGGCAAAAGCGATTCTCGTCCTCCGTGCTTGCTTTTTCTCAGAAAGAGCCATGGTGTGCTTTTTCGCCGGAAAACGCGTTTTCGGCCGAAAACGTGTACGTTTGCACTTCCCGGCCACAGGGAAGCTGCTAGCCGGGAATTCTCTGCCTGGTTCTACCCGCTGCCCGGAACGCTACGCAGGACAAAAGCGATTCTCGTCCTCCGTGCTTGCTTTTTCTCAGAAAGAGCCGTGGTGTGCGTTTTCGCAGGTAAACGGGTTTTCGCCGAAAACGTGTACGTTTGCACTTCCCGGCCACAGGGAAGCTGCTAGACGGCAATTCTCTGCCTGGTTCTACCCGCTGCCCGGAACGCTACGCAGGGCAAAAGCGATTCTCGTCCTCCGTGCTTGCTTTTTCTCAGAAAGAGCCGTGGTGTGCGTTTTCGCCGGAAAACGCGTTTTCGGCCGAAAACGTGTACGTTTGCACTTCCCGGCCACAGGGAAGCTGCTAGACGGGAATTCTCTGCCTGGTTCTACCCGCTGCCCGGAACGCTACGCAGGGCAAAAGCGATTCTCGTCCTCCGTGCTTGCTTTTTCTCAGAAAGAGCCGTGGTGTGCTTTTTCGCCGGAAAACGCGTTTTCGGCCGAAAACGTGTACGTTTGCACTTCCCGGCCACAGGGAAGCTGCTAGCCGGGAATTCTCTGCCTGGTTCTACCCGCTGCCCGGAACGCTACGCAGGGCAAAAGCGATTCTCGTCCTCCGTGCTTGCTTTTTCTCAGAAAGAGCCGTGGTGTGCGTTTTCGCCGGAAAACGCGTTTTCGGCCGAAAACGTGTACGTTTGCACTTCCCGGCCACAGGGAAGCTGCTAGCCGGGAATTCTCTGCCTGGTTCTACCCGCTGCCCGGAACGCTACGCAGGGCAAAAGCGATTCTCGTCCTCCGTGCTTGCTTTTTCTCAGAAAGAGCCGTGGTGTGCGTTTTCGCCAGAAAACGCGTTTTCGGCCGAAAACGTGTACGTTTGCACTTCCCCGCCACAGGGAAGCTGCTAGCCGGGAATTCTCTGCCTGGTTCTACCCGCTGCCCGGAACGCTACGCAGGGCAAAAGCGATTCTCGTCCTCCGTGCTTGCTTTTTCTCAGAAAGAGCCGTGGTGTGCGTTTTCGCCGGTAAACGCGTTTTCGGCCGAAAACGTGTACGTTTGCACTACCCCGCCACAGGGAAGCTGCTAGACGGGAATTCTCTGCCTGGTTCTACCCGCTACCCGGAACGCTACGCAGGGCAAAAGCGATTCTCGTCCTCCGTGCTTGCTTTTTCTCAGAAAGAGCCGTGGTGTGCGTTTTCGCCGGAAAACGCGTTTTCGGCCGAAAACGTGTACGTTTGCACTTCCCGGCCACAGGGAAGCTGCTAGCCGGGAATTCTCTGCCTGGTTCTACCCGCTGCCCGGAACGCTACGCAGGGCAAAAGCGATTCTCGTCCTCCGTGCTTGCTTTTTCTCAGAAAGAGCCGTGGTGTGCGTTTTCGCCGGAAAACGCATTTTCGGCCGAAAACGTGTACGTTTGCACTTCCCCGCCACAGGGAAGCTGCTAGCCGGGAATTCTCTGCCTGGTTCTACCCTCTGCCAGGAACGCTACGCAGGGCAAAAGCGATTCTCGTCCTCCGTGCTTGCTTTTTCTCAGAAAGAGCCATGGTGTGCTTTTTCGCCGGAAAACGCGTTTTCGGCCGAAAACGTGTACGTTTGCACTTCCCGGCCACAGGGAAGCTGCTAGCCGGCAATTCGCTGCCTATTTCTACCCGCTGCTCAGAACGCTACGCAGGGAAAAAGCGATTCTCGTCCTCCGTGCTTGCTTTTTCTCAGAAAGTGCCGTGGTGTGCGTTTTCGCCGGAAAACGCGTTTTCGGCCGAAAACGTGTACGTTTGCACTTCCCCGCCACAGGGAAGCTGCTAGCCGGGAATTCTCTGCCTGGTTCTACCCGCTGCCCGGAACGCTACGCAGGGCAAAAGCGATTCTCGTCCTCCGTGCTTGCTTTTTCTCAGAAAGAGCCGTTGTGTGCGTTTTCGCCGGAAAACGCGTTTTCGGCCGAAAACGTGTACGTTTGCACTTCCCGGCCACAGGGAAGCTGCTAGCCGGGAATTCTCTGCCTGGTTCTACCCGCTGCCCGGAACGCTACGCAGGGCAAAAGCGATTCTCGTCCTCCGTGCTTGCTTTTTCTCAGAAAGAGCCGTGGTGTGCGTTTTCGCAGTTAAACGGGTTTTCGCCGAAAACGTGTACGTTTGCACTTCCCGGCCGCAGGGAAGCTGCTAGCCGGGAATTCTCTGCCTGGTTCTACCCGCTGCCCGGAACGCTACGCAGGGCAAAAGCGATTCTCGTCCTCCGTGCTTGCTTTTTCTCAGAAAGAGCCGTGGTGTGCGTTTTCGCCGGAAAACGCGTTTTCGGCCGAAAACGTGTACGTTTGCACTTCCCGGCCACAGGGAAGCTGCTAGACGGGAATTCTCTGCCTGGTTCTACCCTCTGCCCGGAACGCTACGCAGGGCAAAAGCGATTCTCGTCCTCCGTGCTTGCTTTTTCTCAGAAAGAGCCGTGGTGTGCGTTTTCGCCAGAAAACGCGTTTTCGGCCGAAAACGTGTACGTTTGCACTTCCCGGCCACAGGGAAGCTGCTAGCCGGGAATTCGCTGCCTATTTCTACCCACTGCTCAGAACGATACGCAGGGCAAAAGCGATTCTCGTCCTCCGTGCTTGCTTTTTCTCAGAAAGAGCCGTGGTGTGCTTTTTCGCCGGAAAACGCGTTTTCGTCCGAAAACGTGTACGTTTGCACTTCCCGGCCACAGGGAATCTGCTAGCCGGGAATTCTCTGCCTGGTTCTACCCGCTGCCCGGAACGCTACGCAGGGCAAAAGCGATTCTCGTCCTCCGTGCTTGCTTTTTCTCAGAAAGAGCCGTGGTGTGCCTTTTCGCCGGAAAACGTGTTTTCGGCGAAAACGTGTACGTTTGCACTTCCCGGCCACAGGGAAGCTGCTAGCCGGCAATTCGCTGCCTATTTCTACCCACTGCTCAGAACGATACGCAGGGCAAAAGCGATTCTCGTCCTCCGTGCTTGCTTTTTCTCAGAAAGAGCCGTGGTGTGCTTTTTCGCCGGAAAACGCGTTTTCGGCCGAAAACGTGTACGTTTGCACTTCCCGGCCACAGGGAAGCTGCTAGCCGGGAATTCTCTGCCTGGTTCTACCCGCTGCCCGGAACGCTACGCAGGGCAAAAGCGATTCTCGTCCTCCGTGCTTGCTTTTTCTCAGAAAGAGCCGTGGTGTGCCTTTTCGCCGGAAAACGCGTTTTTGGCCGAAAACGTGTACGTTTGCCCTTCCCGGCCACAGGGAAGCTGCTAGCCGGCAATTCGCTGCCTATTTCTACCCGCTGCTCGGAACTCTACGCAGGGCAAAAGCGATTCTCGTCCTCCGTGCTTGCTTTTTCTCAGAAAGAGCCGTGGTGTGCGTTTTCGCCGGAAAACGCGTTTTCGGCCGAAAACGTGTACGTTTGCACTTCCCGGCCACAGGGAAGCTGCTAGACGGGAATTCTCTGCCTGGTTCTACCCGCTGCCCGGAACGCTACGCAGGGCAAAAGCGATTCTCGTCCTCCGTGCTTGCTTTTTCTCAGAAAGAGCCGTGGTGTGCTTTTTCGCCGGAAAACGCGTTTTCGGCCGAAAACGTGTACGTTTGCACTTCCCGGCCGCAGGGAAGCTGCTAGCCGGGAATTCGCTGCCTATTTCTACCCACTGCTCAGAACGATACGCAGGGCAAAAGCGATTCTCGTCCTCCGTGCTTGCTTTTTCTCAGAAAGAGCCGTGGTGTGCTTTTTCGCCGGAAAACGCGTTTTCGGCCGAAAACGTGTACGTTTGCACTTCCCGGCCACAGGGAAGCTGCTAGCCGGGAATTCTCTGCCTGGTTCTACCCGCTGCCCGGAACGCTACGCAGGGCAAAAGCGATTCTCGTCCTCCGTGCTTGCTTTTTCTCAGAAAGAGCCGTGGTGTGCGTTTTCGCCGGAAAACGCGTTTTCGGCCGAAAACGTGTACGTTTGCACTTCCCGGCCACAGGGAAGCTGCTAGCCGGGAATTCTCTGCCTGGTTCTACCCGCTGCCCGGAACGCTATGCAGGGCAAAAGCGATTCTCGTCCTCCGTGCTTGCTTTTTCTCAGAAAGAGCCGTGGTGTGCCTTTTCGCCGGAAAACGTGTTTTCGGCGAAAACGTGTACGTTTGCACTTCCCGGCCACAGGGAAGCTGCTAGCCGGCAATTCGCTGCCTATTTCTACCCACTGCTCAGAACGATACGCAGGGCAAAAGCGATTCTCGTCCTCCGTGCTTGCTTTTTCTCAGAAAGAGCCGTGGTGTGCTTTTTCGCCGGAAAACGCGTTTTCGGCCGAAAACGTGTACGTTTGCACTTCCCGGCCACAGGGAAGCTGCTAGCCGGGAATTCTCTGCCTGGTTCTACCCGCTGCCCGGAACGCTACGCAGGGCAAAAGCGATTCTCGTCCTCCGTGCTTGCTTTTTCTCAGAAAGAGCCGTGGTGTGCCTTTTCGCCGGAAAACGTGTTTTCGGCGAAAACGTGTACGTTTGCACTTCCCGGCCACAGGGAAGCTGCTAGCCGGGAATTCTCTGCCTGGTTCTACCCGCTGCCCGGAACGCTACGCAGGGCAAAAGCGATTCTCGTCCTCCGTGCTTGCTTTTTCTCAGAAAGAGCCGTGGTGTGCGTTTTCGCCGGAAAACGCATTTTCGGCCGAAAACGTGTACGTTTGCACTTCCCCGCCACAGGGAAGCTGCTAGCCGGGAATTCTCTGCCTGGTTCTACCCGCTGCCCGGAACGCTACGCAGGGCAAAAGCGATTCTCGTCCTCCGTGCTTGCTTTTTCTCAGAAAGAGCCGTGGTGTGCGTTTTCGCCGGAAAACGCGTTTTCGGCCGAAAACGTGTACGTTTGCACTTCCCGGCCACAGGGAAGCTGCTAGCCGGGAATTCGCTGCCTATTTCTACCCACTGCTCAGAACGATACGCAGGGCAAAAGCGATTCTCGTCCTCCGTGCTTGCTTTTTCTCAGAAAGAGCCGTGGTGTGCTTTTTCGCCGGAAAACGCGTTTTCGGCCGAAAACGTGTACGTTTGCACTTCCCGGCCACAGGGAAGCTGCTAGCCGGCAATTCGCTGCCTGGTTCTACCCGCTGCTCGGAACTCTACGCAGGGCAAAAGCGATTCTCGTCCTCCGTGCTTGCTTTTTCTCAGAAAGAGCCGTGGTGTGCGTTTTCGCCGGAAAACGCGTTTTCGGCCGAAAACGTGTACGTTTGCACTTCCCGGCCACAGGGAAGCTGCTAGCCGGGAATTCGCTGCCTATTTCTACCCACTGCTCAGAACGATACACAGGGCAAAAGCGATTCTCGTCCTCCGTGCTTGCTTTTTCTCAGAAAGAGCCGTGGTGTGCGTTTTCGCCGGAAAACGCGTTTTCGGCCGAAAACGTGTACGTTTGCACTTCCCGGCCACAGGGAAGCTGCTAGCCGGGAATTCTCTGCCTGGTTCTACCCGCTGCCCGGAACGCTACGCAGGGCAAAAGCGATTCTCGTCCTCCGTGCTTGCTTTTTCTCAGAAAGAGCCGTGGTGTGCTTTTTCGCCGGAAAACGCGTTTTCGGCCGAAAACGTGTACGTTTGCACTTCCCGGCCACAGGGAAGCTGCTAGCCGGGAATTCGCTGCCTATTTCTACCCACTGCTCAGAACGATACGCAGGGCAAAAGCGATTCTCGTCCTCCGTGCTTGCTTTTTCTCAGAAAGAGCCGTGGTGTGCTTTTTCGCCGGAAAACGCGTTTTCGGCCGAAAACGTGTACGTTTGCACTTCCCGGCCACAGGGAAGCTGCTAGCCGGGAATTCTCTGCCTGGTTCTACCCGCTGCCCGGAACGCTACGCAGGGCAAAAGCGATTCTCGTCCTCCGTGCTTGCTTTTTCTCAGAAAGAGCCGTGGTGTGCGTTTTCGCCGGAAAACGCGTTTTCTGCCGAAAACGTGTACGTTTGCACTTCCCGGCCACAGGGAAGCTGCTAGCCGGGAATTCTCTGCCTGGTTCTACCCGCTGCCCGGAACGCTACGCAGGGCAAAAGCGATTCTCGTCCTCCGTGCTTGCTTTTTCTCAGAAAGAGCCGTGGTGTGCCTTTTCGCCGGAAAACGTGTTTTCGGCGAAAACGTGTACGTTTGCACTTCCCGGCCACAGGGAAGCTGCTAGCCGGCAATTCGCTGCCTATTTCTACCCACTGCTCAGAACGATACGCAGGGCAAAAGCGATTCTCGTCCTCCGTGCTTGCTTTTTCTCAGAAAGAGCCGTGGTGTACTTTTTCGCCGGAAAACGCGTTTTCGGCCGAAAACGTGTACGTTTGCACTTCCCGGCCACAGGGAAGCTGCTAGCCGGGAATTCTCTGCCTGGTTCTACCCGCTGCCCGGAACGCTACGCAGGGCAAAAGCGATTCTCGTCCTCCGTGCTTGCTTTTTCTCAGAAAGAGCCGTGGTGTGCCTTTTCGCCGGAAAACGTGTTTTCGGCGAAAACGTGTACGTTTGCACTTCCCGGCCACAGGGAAGCTGCTAGCCGGGAATTCTCTGCCTGGTTCTACCCGCTGCCCGGAACGCTACGCAGGGCAAAAGCGATTCTCGTCCTCCGTGCTTGCTTTTTCTCAGAAAGAGCCGTGGTGTGCGTTTTCGCCGGAAAACGCATTTTCGGCCGAAAACGTGTACGTTTGCACTTCCCCGCCACAGGGAAGCTGCTAGCCGGGAATTCTCTGCCTGGTTCTACCCGCTGCCCGGAACGCTACGCAGGGCAAAAGCGATTCTCGTCCTCCGTGCTTGCTTTTTCTCAGAAAGAGCCGTGGTGTGCGTTTTCGCCGGAAAACGCGTTTTCGGCCGAAAACGTGTACGTTTGCACTTCCCGGCCACAGGGAAGCTGCTAGCCGGCAATTCGCTGCCTATTTCTACCCGCTGCTCAGAACGCTACGCAGGGCAAAAGCGATTCTCGTCCTCCGTGCTTGCTTTTTCTCAGAAAGAGCCGTGGTGTGCGTTTTCGCCGGAAAACGCGTTTTCGGCCGAAAACGTGTACGTTTGCACTTCCCCGCCACAGGGAAGCTGCTAGCCGGGAATTCTCTGCCTGGTTCTACCCGCTGCCCGGAACGCTACGCAGGGCAAAAGCGATTCTCGTCCTCCGTGCTTGCTTTTTCTCAGAAAGAGCCATGGTGTGCTTTTTCGCCGGAAAACGCGTTTTCGGCCGAAAACGTGTACGTTTGCACTTCCCGGCCACAGGGAAGCTGCTAGCCGGGAATTCTCTGCCTGGTTCTACCCGCTGCCCGGAACGCTACGCAGGGCAAAAGCGATTCTCGTCCTCCGTGCTTGCTTTTTCTCAGAAAGAGCCGTGGTGTGCGTTTTCGCAGGTAAACGGGTTTTCGCCGAAAACGTGTACGTTTGCACTTCCCGGCCACAGGGAAGCTGCTAGCCGGGAATTCTCTGCCTGGTTCTACCCGCTGCCCGGAACGCTACGCAGGGCAAAAGCGATTCTCGTCCTCCGTGCTTGCTTTTTCTCAGAAAGAGCCGTGGTGTGCGTTTTCGCCGGAAAACGCGTTTTCGGCCGAAAACGTGTACGTTTGCACTTCCCGGCCACAGGGAAGCTGCTAGACGGGAATTCTCTGCCTGGTTCTACCCGCTGCCCGGAACGCTACGCAGGGCAAAAGCGATTCTCGTCCTCCGTGCTTGCTTTTTCTCAGAAAGAGCCGTGGTGTGCGTTTTCGCCGGAAAACGCGTTTTCGTCCGAAAACGTGTACGTTTGCACTTCCCGGCCACAGGGAAGCTGCTAGCCGGGAATTCTCTGCCTATTTCTACCCGCTGCTCAGAACGCTACGCAGGGAAAAAGCGATTCTCGTCCTCCGTGCTTGCTTTTTCTCAGAAAGAGCCGTGGTGTGCGTTTTCGCCGGAAAACGCGTTTTCGGCCGAAAACGTGTACGTTTGCACTTCCCCGCCACAGGGAAGCTGCTAGCCGGGAATTCTCTGCCTGGTTCTACCCGCTGCCCGGAACGCTACGCAGGGCAAAAGCGATTCTCGTCCTCCGTGCTTGCTTTTTCTCAGAAAGAGCCATGGTGTGCTTTTTCGCCGGAAAACGCGTTTTCGGCCGAAAACGTGTACGTTTGCACTTCCCGGCCACAGGGAAGCTGCTAGCCGGCAATTCGCTGCCTATTTCTACCCGCTGCTCAGAACGCTACGCAGGGCAAAAGCGATTCTCGTCCTCCGTGCTTGCTTTTTCTCAGAAAGAGCCGTGGTGTGCGTTTTCGCCGGAAAACGCGTTTTCGGCCGAAAACGTGTACGTTTGCACTTCCCCGCCACAGGGAAGCTGCTAGCCGGGAATTCTCTGCCTGGTTCTACCCGCTGCCCGGAACGCTACGCAGGGCAAAAGCGATTCTCGTCCTCCGTGCTTGCTTTTTCTCAGAAAGAGCCGTGGTGTGCGTTTTCGCCGGAAAACGCGTTTTCGGCCGAAAACGTGTACGTTTGCACTTCCCGGCCACAGGGAAGCTGCTAGCCGGCAATTCGCTGCCTGGTTCTACCCGCTGCCCGGAACGCTACGCAGGGCAAAAGCGATTCTCGTCCTCCGTGCTTGCTTTTTCTCAGAAAGAGCCGTGGTGTGCGTTTTCGCTAGAAAACGCGTTTTCGGCCGAAAACGTGTACGTTTGCACTTCCCGGCCACAGGGAAGCTGCTAGCCGGGAATTCTCTGCCTGGTTCTACCCGCTGCCCGGAACGCTACGCAGGGCAAAAGCGATTCTCGTCCTCCGTGCTTGCTTTTTCTCAGAAAGAGCCGTGGTGTGCGTTTTCGCCGGAAAACGCGTTTTCGGCCGAAAACGTGTACGTTTGCACTTCCCGGCCACAGGGAAGCTGCTAGACGGGAATTCTCTGCCTGGTTCTACCCGCTGCCCGGAACGCTACGCAGGGCAAAAGCGATTCTCGTCCTCCGTGCTTGCTTTTTCTCAGAAAGAGCCGTGGTGTGCGTTTTCGCCAGAAAACGCGTTTTCGGCCGAAAACGTGTACGTTTGCACTTCCCCGCCACAGGGAAGCTGCTAGCCGGGAATTCTCTGCCTGGTTCTACCCGCTGCCCGGAACGCTACGCAGGGCAAAAGCGATTCTCGTCCTCCGTGCTTGCTTTTTCTCAGAAAGAGACGTGGTGTGCGTTTTCGCCGGTAAACGCGTTTTCAGCCGAAAACGTGTACGTTTGCACTACCCCGCCACAGGGAAGCTGCTAGCCGGGAATTCTCTGCCTGGTTCTACCCGCTGCCCGGAACGCTACGCAGGGCAAAAGCGATTCTCGTCCTCCGTGCTTGCTTTTTCTCAGAAAGAGCCGTGGTGTGCGTTTTCGCCGCAAACGCGTTTTCGGCCGAAAACGTGTACGTTTGCACTTCCCGGCCACAGGGAAGCTGCTAGCCGGGAATTCTCTGCCTGGTTCTACCCGCTGCCAGGAACGCTACGCAGGGCAAAAGCGATTCTCGTCCTCCGTGCTTGCTTTTTCTCAGAAAGAGCCATGGTGTGCTTTTTCGCCGGAAAACGCGTTTTCGGCCGAAAACGTGTACGTTTGCACTTCCCGGCCACAGGGAAGCTGCTAGCCGGCAATTCGCTGCCTATTTCTACCCGCTGCTCAGAACGCTACGCAGGGAAAAAGCGATTCTCGTCCTCCGTGCTTGCTTTTTCTCAGAAAGAGCCGTGGTGTGCGTTTCCGCCGGAAAACGCGTTTTCGGCCGAAAACGTGTACGTTTGCACTTCCCCGCCACAGGGAAGCTGCTAGCCGGGAATTCTCTGCCTGGTTCTATCCGCTGCCCGGAACGCTACGCAGGGCAAAAGCGATTCTCGTCCTCCGTGCTTGCTTTTTCTCAGAAAGAGCCGTGGTGTGCGTTTTCGCCGGTAAACGCGTTTTCGGCCGAAAACGTGTACGTTTGCACTTCCCGGCCACAGGGAAGCTGCTAGCCGGGAATTCTCTGCCTGGTTCTACCCGCTGCCCGGAACGCTACGCAGGGCAAAAGCGATTCTCGTCCTCCGTGCTTGCTTTTTCTCAGAAAGAGCCGTGGTGTGCGTTTTCGCAGGTAAACGGGTTTTCGCCGAAAACGTGTACGTTTGCACTTCCCGGCCACAGGGAAGCTGCTAGCCGGGAATTCTCTGCCTGGTTCTACCCGCTGCCCGGAACGCTACGCAGGGCAAAAGCGATTCTCGTCCTCCGTGCTCGCTTTTTCTCAGAAAGAGCCGTGGTGTGCGTTTTCGCCGGAAAACGCGTTTTCGGCCGAAAACGTGTACGTTTGCACTTCCCGGCCACAGGGAAGCTGCTAGACGGGAATTCTCTGCCTGGTTCTACCCGCTGCCCGGAACGCTACGCAGGGCAAAAGCGATTCTCGTCCTCCGTGCTTGCTTTTTCTCAGAAAGAGCCGTGGTGTGCTTTTTCGCCGGAAAACGCGTTTTCGGCCGAAAACGTGTACGTTTGCACTTCCCGGCCACAGGGAAGCTGCTAGCCGGGAATTCGCTGCCTATTTCTACCCACTGCTCAGAACGCTACGCAGGGCAAAAGCGATTCTCGTCCTCCGTGCTTGCTTTTTCTCAGAAAGAGCCGTGGTGTGCTTTTTCGCCGGAAAACGCGTTTTCGGCCGAAAACGTGTACGTTTGCACTTCCCGGCCACAGGGAAGCTGCTAGCCGGGAATTCTCTGCCTGGTTCTACCCGCTGCCCGGAACGCTACGCAGGGCAAAAGCGATTCTCGTCCTCCGTGCTTGCTTTTTCTCAGAAAGAGCCGTGGTGTGCGTTTTCGCCGGAAAACGCGTTTTCTGCCGAAAACGTGTACGTTTGCACTTCCCGGCCACAGGGAAGCTGCTAGCCGGGAATTCTCTGCCTGGTTCTACCCGCTGCCCGGAACGCTACGCAGGGCAAAAGCGATTCTCGTCCTCCGTGCTTGCTTTTTCTCAGAAAGAGCCGTGGTGTGCCTTTTCGCCGGAAAACGTGTTTTTGGCGAAAACGTGTACGTTTGCACTTCCCGGCCACAGGGAAGCTGCTAGCCGGCAATTCGCTGCCTATTTCTACCCACTGCTCAGAACGATACGCAGGGCAAAAGCGATTCTCGTCCTCCGTGCTTGCTTTTTCTCAGAAAGAGCCGTGGTGTGCGTTTTCGCCGGAAAACGCGTTTTCGGCCGAAAACGTGTACGTTTGCACTTCCCGGCCACAGGGAAGCTGCTAGCCGGGAATTCTCTGCCTGGTTCTACCCGCTGCCCGGAACGCTACGCAGGGCAAAAGCGATTCTCGTCCTCCGTGCTTGCTTTTTCTCAGAAAGAGCCGTGGTGTGCCTTTTCGCCGGAAAACGTGTTTTCGGCGAAAACGTGTACGTTTGCACTTCCCGGCCACAGGGAAGCTGCTAGCCGGGAATTCTCTGCCTGGTTCTACCCGCTGCCCGGAACGCTACGCAGGGCAAAAGCGATTCTCGTCCTCCGTGCTTGCTTTTTCTCAGAAAGAGCCGTGGTGTGCGTTTTCGCCGGAAAACGCGTTTTCGGCCGAAAACGTGCACGTTTGCACTTCCCCGCCACAGGGAAGCTGCTAGCCGGGAATTCTCTGCCTGGTTCTACCCGCTGCCCGGAACGCTACGCAGGGCAAAAGCGATTCTCGTCCTCCGTGCTTGCTTTTTCTCAGAAAGAGCCGTGGTGTGCGTTTTCGCCGGAAAACGCGTTTTCGGCCGAAAACGTGTACGTTTGCACTTCCCCGCTACAGGGAAGCTGCTAGCCGGGAATTCTCTGCCTGGTTCTACCCGCTGCCCGGAACGCTACGCAGGGCAAAAGCGATTCTCGTCCTCCGTGCTTGCTTTTTCTCAGAAAGAGCCATGGTGTGCTTTTTCGCCGGAAAACGAGTTTTCGGCCGAAAACGTGTACGTTTGCACTTCCCGGCCACAGGGAAGCTGCTAGCCGGGAATTCTCTGCCTGGTTCTACCCGCTGCCCGGAACGCTACGCAGGGCAAAAGCGATTCTCGTCCTCCGTGCTTGCTTTTTCTCAGAAAGAGCCGTGGTGTGCGTTTTCGCAGGTAAACGGGTTTTCGCCGAAAACGTGTACGTTTGCACTTCCCGGCCACAGGGAAGCTGCTAGACGGGAATTCTCTGCCTGGTTCTACCCGCTGCCCGGAACGCTACGCAGGGCAAAAGCGATTCTCGTCCTCCGTGCTTGCTTTTTCTCAGAAAGAGCCGTGGTGTGCGTTTTCGCCGGAAAACGCGTTTTCGGCCGAAAACGTGTACGTTTGCACTTCCCGGCCACAGGGAAGCTGCTAGCCGGGAATTCTCTGCCTGGTTCTACCCGCTGCCCGGAACGCTACGCAGGGCAAAAGCGATTCTCGTCCTCCGTGCTTGCTTTTTCTCAGAAAGAGCCGTGGTGTGCGTTTTCGCCGGAAAACGCGTTTTCTGCCGAAAACGTGTACGTTTGCACTTCCCGGCCACAGGGAAGCTGCTAGCCGGGAATTCTCTGCCTGGTTCTACCCGCTGCCCGGAACGCTACGCAGGGCAAAAGCGATTCTCGTCCTCCGTGCTTGCTTTTTCTCAGAAAGAGCCGTGGTGTGCCTTTTCGCCGGAAAACGTGTTTTTGGCGAAAACGTGTACGTTTGCACTTCCCGGCCACAGGGAAGCTGCTAGCCGGCAATTCGCTGCCTATTTCTACCCACTGCTCAGAACGATACGCAGGGCAAAAGCGATTCTCGTCCTCCGTGCTTGCTTTTTCTCAGAAAGAGCCGTGGTGTGCGTTTTCGCCGGAAAACGCGTTTTCGGCCGAAAACGTGTACGTTTGCACTTCCCGGCCACAGGGAAGCTGCTAGCCGGGAATTCTCTGCCTGGTTCTACCCGCTGCCCGGAACGCTACGCAGGGCAAAAGCGATTCTCGTCCTCCGTGCTTGCTTTTTCTCAGAAAGAGCCGTGGTGTGCGTTTTCGCCGGAAAACGCGTTTTCGGCCGAAAACGTGTACGTTTGCACTTCCCGGCCACAGGGAAGCTGCTAGACGGGAATTCTCTGCCTGGTTCTACCCGCTGCCCGGAACGCTACGCAGGGCAAAAGCGATTCTCGTCCTCCGTGCTTGCTTTTTCTCAGAAAGAGCCGTGGTGTGCGTTTTCGCCGGAAAACGCGTTTTCGGCCGAAAACGTGTACGTTTGCACTTCCCCGCCACAGGGAAGCTGCTAGCCGGGAATTCTCTGCCTGGTTCTACCCGCTGCCCGGAACGCTACGCAGGGCAAAAGCGATTCTCGTCCTCCGTGCTTGCTTTTTCTCAGAAAGAGCCGTGGTGTGCGTTTTCGCCGGTAAACGCGTTTTCGGCCGAAAACGTGTACGTTTGCACTTCCCAGCCACAGGGAAACTGCTAGCCGGGAATTCTCTGCCTGGTTCTACCCGCTGCCCGGAACGCTACGCAGGGCAAAAGCGATTCTCGTCCTCCGTGCTTGCTTTTTCTCAGAAAGAGCCGTGGTGTGCGTTTTCGCCGGAAAACGCGTTTTCGGCCGAAAACGTGTACGTTTGCACTTCCCGGCCACAGGGAAGCTGCTAGACGGGAATTCTCTGCCTGGTTCTACCCGCTGCCCGGAACGCTACGCAGGGCAAAAGCGATTCTCGTCCTCCGTGCTTGCTTTTTCTCAGAAAGAGCCGTGGTGTGCGTTTTCGCCGGAAAACGCGTTTTCGGCCGAAAACGTGTACGTTTGCACTTCCCCGCCACAGGGAAGCTGCTAGCCGGCAATTCTCTGCCTGGTTCTACCCGCTGCCCGGAACGCTACGCAGGGCAAAAGCGATTCTCGTCCTCCGTGCTTGCTTTTTCTCAGAAAGAGCCGTGGTGTGCGTTTTCGCCGGAAAACGCGTTTTCGGCCGAAAACGTGTACGTTTGCACTTCCCGGCCACAGGGAAGCTGCTAGCCGGGAATTCTCTGCCTCGTTCTACCCGCTGCCCGGAACGCTACGCAGGGCAAAAGCGATTCTCGTCCTCCGTGCTTGCTTTTTCTCAGAAAGAGCCGTGGTGTGCGTTTTCGCCGTAAAACGCGTTTTCGGCCGAAAACGTGTACGTTTGCACTTCCCCGCCACAGGGAAGCTGCTACCAGGGAATTCGCTGCCTGATTCTACCCGCTGCCCGGAACGCTACGCAGGGCAAAAGCGATTCTCGTCCTCCGTGCTTGCTTTTTCTCAGAAAGAGCCGTGGTGTGCGTTTTCGCCGGAAAACGCGTTTTCGGCCGAAAACGTGTACGTTTGCACTTCCCGGCCACAGGGAAGCTGCTAGCCGGGAATTCTCTGCCTGGTTCTACCCGCTGCCCGGAACGCTACGCAGGGCAAAAGCGATTCTCGTCCTCCGTGCTTGCTTTTTCTCAGAAAGAGCCGTGGTGTGCGTTTTCGCCGGAAAACGCGTTTTCTGCCGAAAACGTGTACGTTTGCACTTCCCGGCCACAGGGAAGCTGCTAGCCGGGAATTCTCTGCCTGGTTCTACCCGCTGCCCGGAACGCTACGCAGGGCAAAAGCGATTCTCGTCCTCCGTGCTTGCTTTTTCTCAGAAAGAGCCGTGGTGTGCCTTTTCGCCGGAAAACGTGTTTTTGGCGAAAACGTGTACGTTTGCACTTCCCGGCCACAGGGAAGCTGCTAGCCGGCAATTCGCTGCCTATTTCTACCCACTGCTCAGAACGATACGCAGGGCAAAAGCGATTCTCGTCCTCCGTGCTTGCTTTTTCTCAGAAAGAGCCGTGGTGTGCGTTTTCGCCGGAAAACGCGTTTTCGGCCGAAAACGTGTACGTTTGCACTTCCCGGCCACAGGGAAGCTGCTAGCCGGGAATTCTCTGCCTGGTTCTACCCGCTGCCCGGAACGCTACGCAGGGCAAAAGCGATTCTCGTCCTCCGTGCTTGCTTTTTCTCAGAAAGAGCCGTGGTGTGCCTTTTCGCCGGAAAACGCGTTTTCGGCCGAAAACGTGTACGTTTGCACTTCCCCGCCACAGGGAAGCTGCTAGCCGGGAATTCTCTGCCTGGTTCTACCCGCTGCCCGGAACGCTACGCAGGGCAAAAGCGATTCTCGTCCTCCGTGCTTGCTTTTTCTCAGAAAGAGCCGTGGTGTGCGTTTTAGCCGGAAAACGCGTTTTCGGCCGAAAACGTGTACGTTTGCACTTCCCGGCCACAGGGAAGCTGCTAGCCGGGAATTCTCTGCCTGGTTCTACCCGCTGCCCGGAACGCTACGCAGGGCAAAAGCGATTCTCGTCCTCCGTGCTTGCTTTTTCTCAGAAAGAGCCGTGGTGTGCGTTTTCGCCGGAAAACGCGTTTTCGGCCGAAAACGTGTACGTTTGCACTTCCCGGCCACAGGGAAGCTGCTAGACGGGAATTCTCTGCCTGGTTCTACCCGCTGCCCGGAACGCTACGCAGGGCAAAAGCGATTCTCGTCCTCCGTGCTTGCTTTTTCTCAGAAAGAGCCGTGGTGTGCGTTTTCGCCGGAAAACGCGTTTTCGGCCGAAAACGTGTACGTTTGCACTTCCCCGCCACAGGGAAGCTGCTAGCCGGGAATTCTCTGCCTGGTTCTACCCGCTGCCCGGAACGCTACGCAGGGCAAAAGCGATTCTCGTCCTCCGTGCTTGCTTTTTCTCAGAAAGAGCCGTGGTGTGCGTTTTCGCCGGTAAACGCGTTTTCGGCCGAAAACGTGTACGTTTGCACTTCCCAGACACAGGGAAACTGCTAGCCGGGAATTCTCTGCCTGGTTCTACCCGCTGCCCGGAACGCTACGCAGGGCAAAAGCGATTCTCGTCCTCCGTGCTTGCTTTTTCTCAGAAAGAGCCGTGGTGTGCGTTTTCGCCGGAAAACGCGTTTTCGGCCGAAAACGTGTACGTTTGCACTTCCCGGCCACAGGGAAGCTGCTAGACGGGAATTCTCTGCCTGGTTCTACCCGCTGCCCGGAACGCTACGCAGGGCAAAAGCGATTCTCGTCCTCCGTGCTTGCTTTTTCTCAGAAAGAGCCGTGGTGTGCGTTTTCGCCGGAAAACGCGTTTTCGGCCGAAAACGTGTACGTTTGCACTTCCCCGCCACAGGGAAGCTGCTAGCCGGGAATTCTCTGCCTGGTTCTACCCGCTGCCCGGAACGCTACGCAGGGCAAAAGCGATTCTCGTCCTCCGTGCTTGCTTTTTCTCAGAAAGAGCCGTGGTGTGCGTTTTCGCCGGAAAACGCGTTTTCGGCCGAAAACGTGTACGTTTGCACTTCCCGGCCACAGGGAAGCTGCTAGCCGGGAATTCTCTGCCTCGTTCTACCCGCTGCCCGGAACGCTACGCAGGGCAAAAGCGATTCTCGTCCTCCGTGCTTGCTTTTTCTCAGAAAGAGCCGTGGTGTGCGTTTTCGCCGGAAAACGCGTTTTCGGCCGAAAACGTGTACGTTTGCACTTCCCCGCCACAGGGAAGCTGCTACCAGGGAATTCGCTGCCTGATTCTACCCGCTGCCCGGAACGCTACGCAGGGCAAAAGCGATTCTCGTCCTCCGTGCTTGCTTTTTCTCAGAAAGAGCCGTGGTGTGCGTTTTCGCCGGAAAACGCGTTTTCGGCCGAAAACGTGTACGTTTGCACTTCCCGGCCACAGGGAAGCTGCTAGCCGGGAATTCTCTGCCTGGTTCTACCCGCTGCCCGGAACGCTACGCAGGGCAAAAGCGATTCTCGTTCTTCGTGCTTGCTTTTTCTCAGAAAGAGCCGTGGTGTGCGTTTTCGCCGGAAAACGCGTTTTCGGCCGAAAACGTGTACGTTTGCACTTCCCCGCCACAGGGAAGCTGCTAGCAGGGAATTCGCTGCCTGATTCTACCCGCTGCCCGGAACGCTACGCAGGGCAAAAGCGATTCTCGTCCTCCGTGCTTGCTTTTTCTCAGAAAGAGCCGTGGTGTGCGTTTTCGCCGGAAAACGCGTTTTCGGCCGAAAACGTGTACGTTTGCACTTCCCCGACACAGGGAAGCTGCTAGCCGGGAATTCTCTGCCTGGTTCTACCCGCTGCCCGGAACGCTACGCAGGGCAAAAGCGATTCTCGTCCTCCGTGCTTGCTTTTTCTCAGAAAGAGCCGTGGTGTGCGTTTTCGCCGGAAAACGCGTTTTCGGCCGAAAACGTGTACGTTTGCACTTCCCGGCCACAGGGAAGCTGCTAGCCGGGAATTCTCTGCCTGGTTCTACCCGCTGCCCGGAACACTACGCAGGGCAAAAGCGATTCTCGTCCTCCGTGCTTGCTTTTTCTCAGAAAGAGCCGTGGTGTGCGTTTTCGCCGGAAAACGCGTTTTCGGCCGAAAACGTGTACGTTTGCACTTCCCCGCCACAGGGAAGCTGCTAGCCGGGAATTCTCTGCCTGGTTCTACCCGCTGCCCGGAACGCTACGCAGGGCAAAAGCGATTCTCGTCCTCCGTGCTTGCTTTTTCTCAGAAAGAGCCGTGGTGTGCGTTTTCGCCGGAAAACGCGTTTTCGGCCGAAAACGTGTACGTTTGCACTTCCCGGCCACAGGGAAGCTGCTAGACGGGAATTCTCTGCCTGGTTCTACCCGCTGCCCGGAACGCTACGCAGGGCAAAAGCGATTCTCGTCCTCCGTGCTTGCTTTTTCTCAGAAAGAGCAGTGGTGTGCGTTTTCGCCGTAAACGCGTTTTCGGCCGAAAACGTGTACGTTTGCACTTCCCCGCCACAGGGAAGCTGCTAGCCGGGAATTCTCTGCCTGGTTCTACCCGCTGCCCGGAACGCTACGCAGGGCAAAAGCGATTCTCGTCCTCCATGCTTGCTTTTTCTCAGAAAGAGCCGTGGTGTGCGTTTTCGCCGGAAAACGCGTTTTCGGCCGAAATCGTGTACGTTTGCACTTCCCCGCCACAGGGGAGCTGCTAGCCGGGAATTCGCTGCCTATTTCTACCCGCTGCTCGGAACGCTACGCAGGGCAAAAGCGATTCTCGTCCTCCGTGCTTGCTTTTTCTCAGAAAGAGCCGTGGTGTGCGTTTTCGCCGGAAAATGCGTTTTCGGCCGAAAACGTGTACGTTTGCACTTCCCGGCCACAGGGAAGCTGCTAGCCGGGAATTCTCTGCCTGGTTCTACCCGCTGCCCGGAACGCTACGCAGGGCAAAAGCGATTCTCGTCCTCCGTGCTTGCTTTTTCTCAGAAAGAGCCGTGGTGTGCGTTTTCGCCGTAAACGCGTTTTCGGCCGAAAACGTGTACGTTTGCACTTCCCCGCCACAGGGAAGCTGCTAGCCGGGAATTCTCTGCCTGGTTCTACCCGCTGCCCGGAACGCTACGCAGGGCAAAAGCGATTCTCGTCCTCCGTGCTTGCTTTTTCTCAGAAAGAGCCGTGGTGTGCGTTTTCGCCGGAAAACGCGTTTTCGGCCGAAATCGTGTACGTTTGCACTTCCCCGCCACAGGGGAGCTGCTAGCCGGGAATTCGCTGCCTATTTCTACCCGCTGCTCGGAACGCTACGCAGGGCAAAAGCGATTCTCGTCCTCCGTGCTTGCTTTTTCTCAGAAAGAGCCGTGGTGTGCGTTTTCGCCGGAAAACGCGTTTTCGGCCGAAAACGTGTACGTTTGCACTTCCCGGCCACAGGGAAGCTGCTAGCCGGGAATTCTCTGCCTGGTTCTACCCGCTGCCCGGAACGCTACGCAGGACAAAAGCGATTCTCGTCCTCCGTGCTTGCTTTTTCTCAGAAAGAGCCGTGGTGTGCGTTTTCGCCGGAAAACGCGTTTTCGGCCGAAAACGTGTACGTTTGCTCTTCCCGGCCACAGGGAAGCTGCTAGCCGGGAATTCTCTGCCTGGTTCTACCCGCTGCCCGGAACGCTACGCAGGGCAAAAGCGGTTCTCGTCCTCCGTGCTTGCTTTTTCTCAGAAAGAGCCGTGGTGTGCGTTTTCGCCGGAAAACGCGTTTTCGGCCGAAAACGTGTACGTTTGCACTTCCCAGCCACAGGGAAGCTGCTAGCCGGGAATTCTCTGCCTGGTTCTACCCGCTGCCCGGAACGCTACGCAGGGCAAAAGCGATTCTCGTCCTCCGTGCTTGCTTTTTCTCAGAAAGAGCCGTGGTGTGCGTTTTAGCCGGAAAACGCGTTTTCGGCCGAAAACGTGTACGTTTGCACTTCCCGGCCACAGGGAAGCTGCTAGCCGGGAATTCTCTGCCTGGTTCTACCCGCTGCCCGGAACGCTACGCAGGGCAAAAGCGATTCTCGTCCTCCGTGCTTGCTTTTTCTCAGAAAGAGCCGTGGTGTGCGTTTTCGCCGTAAAACGCGTTTTCGGCCGAAAACGTGTACGTTTGCACTTCCCGGCCACAGGGAAGCTGCTAGCCGGGAATTCTCTGCCTGGTTCTACCCGCTGCCCGGAACGCTACGCAGGGCAAAAGCGATTCTCGTCCTCCGTGCTTGCTTTTTCTCAGAAAGAGCCGTGGTGTGCGTTTTCGCCGGAAAACGCGTTTTCGGCCGAAAACGTGTACGTTTGCACTTCCCGGCCACAGGGAAGCTGCTAGCCGGGAATTCACTGCCTGGTTCTACCCGCTGCCCGGAACGCTACGCAGGGCAAAAGCGATTCTCGTCCTCCGTGCTTGCTTTTTCTCAGAAAGAGCCGTGGTGTGCGTTTTCGCCGGAAAACGCGTTTTCGGCCGAAAACGTGTACGTTTGCACTTCCCGGCCACAGGGAAGCTGCTAGACGGGAATTCTCTGCCTGGTTCTACCCGCTGCCCGGAACGCTACGCAGGGCAAAAGCGATTCTCGTCCTCCGTGCTTGCTTTTTCTCAGAAAGAGCCGTGGTGTGCGTTTTCGCCGCAAAACGCGTTTTCGGCCGAAAACGTGTACGTTTGCACTTCCCGGCCACAGGGAAGCTGCTAGCCGGGAATTCTCTGCCTGGTTCTACCCGCTGCCCGGAACGCTACTCAGGGAAAAAGCGATTCTCGTCCTCCGTGCTTGCTTTTTCTCAGAAAGAGCCGTGGTGTGCGTTTTCGCCGGTAAACGCGTTTTCGGCCGAAAACGTGTACGTTTGCACTTCCCCGCCACAGGGAAGCTGCTAGCCGGGAATTCTCTGCCTGGTTCTACCCGCTGCCCGGAACGCTACGCAGGGCAAAAGCGATTCTCGTCCTCCGTGCTTGCTTTTTCTCAGAAAGAGCCGTGGTGTGTGTTTTCGCCGGAAAACGCGTTTTCGGCCGAAAACGTGTACGTTTGCACTTCCCCGCCACAGGGAAACTGCTAGCCGGGAATTCTCTGCCTGGTTCTACCCGCTGCCCGGAACGCTACGCAGGGCAAAAGCGATTCTCGTCCTCCGTGCTTGCTTTTTCTCAGAAAGAGCCGTGGTGGGCGTTTTCGCCGGAAAACGCGTTTTCGGCCGAAAACGTGTACGTTTGCACTTCCCGGCCACAGGGAAGCTGCTAGCCGACAATTCGCTGCCTGGTTCTACCCGCTGCCCGGAACGCTACGCAGGGCAAAAGCGATTCTCGTCCTCCGTGCTTGCTTTTTCTCAGAAAGAGCCGTGGTGTGCGTTTTCGCCGGTAAACGCGTTTTCGGCCGAAAACGTGTACGTTTGCACTTCCCCGCCACATGGAAGCTGCTAGCAGGGAATTCTCTGCCTGGTTCTACCCGCTGCCCGCAACGCTACGCAGGGCAAAAGCGATTCTCGTCCTCCGTGCTTGCTTTTTCTCAGAAAGAGCCGTGGTGTGCGTTTTCGCCGGAAAACGCGCTTTCGGCCGAAAACGTGTACGTTTGCACTTCCCGGCCACAGGGAAGCTGCTAGACGGGAATTCTCTGCCTGGTTCTACCCGCTGCCCGGAACGCTACGCAGGGCAAAAGCGATTCTCGTCCTCCGTGCTTGCTTTTTCTCAGAAAGAGCCGTGGTGTGCGTTTTCGCGGGAAAACGTGTTTTCGGCCGAAAACGTGTACATTTGCACTTCCCGGCCACAGGGAAGCTGCTAGCCGGGAATTCTCTGCCTGGTTCTACCCGCTGCCCGGAACGCTACGCAGGGCAAAAGCGATTCTCGTCCTCCGTGCTTGCTTTTTCTCAGAAAGAGCCGTGGTGTGCGTTTTCGCCGGAAAACGCGTTTTCGGCCGAAAACGTGTACGTTTGCACTTCCCCGCCACAGGGAAGCTGCTACCAGGGAATTCGCTGCCTGATTCTACCCGCTGCCCGGAACGCTACGCAGGGCAAAAGCGATTCTCGTCCTCCGTGCTTGCTTTTTCTCAGAAAGAGCCGTGGTGTGCGTTTTCGCGGGAAAACGCGTTTTCGGCCGAAAACGTGTACGTTTGCACTTCCCGGCCACAGGGAAGCTGCTAGCCGGGAATTCTCTGCCTGGTTCTACCCGCTGCCCGGAACGCTACGCAGGGCAAAAGCGATTCTCGTCCTCCGTGCTTGCTTTTTCTCAGAAAGAGCCGTGGTGTGCGTTTTCGCCGTAAACGCGTTTTCGGCCGAAAACGTGTACGTTTGCACTTCCCCGCCACAGGGAAGCTGCTAGCCGGGAATTCTCTGCCTGGTTCTACCCGCTGCCCGGAACGCTACGCAGGGCAAAAGCGATTCTCGTCCTCCGTGCTTGCTTTTTCTCAGAAAGAGCCGTGGTGTGCGTTTTCGCCGGAAAACGCGTTTTCGGCCGAAATCGTGTACGTTTGCACTTCCCCGCCACAGGGGAGCTGCTAGCCGGGAATTCGCTGCCTATTTCTACCCGCTGCTCGGAACGCTACGCAGGGCAAAAGCGATTCTCGTCCTCCGTGCTTGCTTTTTCTCAGAAAGAGCCGTGGTGTGCGTTTTCGCCGGAAAACGCGTTTTCGGCCGAAAACGTGTACGTTTGCACTTCCCGGCCACAGGGAAGCTGCTAGCCGGGAATTCTCTGCCTGGTTCTACCCGCTGCCCGGAACGCTACGCAGGACAAAAGCGATTCTCGTCCTCCGTGCTTGCTTTTTCTCAGAAAGAGCCGTGGTGTGCGTTTTCGCCGGAAAACGCGTTTTCGGCCGAAAACGTGTACGTTTGCTCTTCCCGGCCACAGGGAAGCTGCTAGCCGGGAATTCTCTGCCTGGTTCTACCCGCTGCCCGGAACGCTACGCAGGGCAAAAGCGGTTCTCGTCCTCCGTGCTTGCTTTTTCTCAGAAAGAGCCGTGGTGTGCGTTTTCGCCGGAAAACGCGTTTTCGGCCGAAAACGTGTACGTTTGCACTTCCCAGCCACAGGGAAGCTGCTAGCCGGGAATTCTCTGCCTGGTTCTACCCGCTGCCCGGAACGCTACGCAGGGCAAAAGCGATTCTCGTCCTCCGTGCTTGCTTTTTCTCAGAAAGAGCCGTGGTGTGCGTTTTAGCCGGAAAACGCGTTTTCGGCCGAAAACGTGTACGTTTGCACTTCCCGGCCACAGGGAAGCTGCTAGCCGGGAATTCTCTGCCTGGTTCTACCCGCTGCCCGGAACGCTACGCAGGGCAAAAGCGATTCTCGTCCTCCGTGCTTGCTTTTTCTCAGAAAGAGCCGTGGTGTGCGTTTTCGCCGTAAAACGCGTTTTCGGCCGAAAACGTGTACGTTTGCACTTCCCGGCCACAGGGAAGCTGCTAGCCGGGAATTCTCTGCCTGGTTCTACCCGCTGCCCGGAACGCTACGCAGGGCAAAAGCGATTCTCGTCCTCCGTGCTTGCTTTTTCTCAGAAAGAGCCGTGGTGTGCGTTTTCGCCGGAAAACGCGTTTTCGGCCGAAAACGTGTACGTTTGCACTTCCCGGCCACAGGGAAGCTGCTAGCCGGGAATTCACTGCCTGGTTCTACCCGCTGCCCGGAACGCTACGCAGGGCAAAAGCGATTCTCGTCCTCCGTGCTTGCTTTTTCTCAGAAAGAGCCGTGGTGTGCGTTTTCGCCGGAAAACGCGTTTTCGGCCGAAAACGTGTACGTTTGCACTTCCCGGCCACAGGGAAGCTGCTAGACGGGAATTCTCTGCCTGGTTCTACCCGCTGCCCGGAACGCTACGCAGGGCAAAAGCGATTCTCGTCCTCCGTGCTTGCTTTTTCTCAGAAAGAGCCGTGGTGTGCGTTTTCGCCGCAAAACGCGTTTTCGGCCGAAAACGTGTACGTTTGCACTTCCCGGCCACAGGGAAGCTGCTAGCCGGGAATTCTCTGCCTGGTTCTACCCGCTGCCCGGAACGCTACTCAGGGAAAAAGCGATTCTCGTCCTCCGTGCTTGCTTTTTCTCAGAAAGAGCCGTGGTGTGCGTTTTCGCCGGTAAACGCGTTTTCGGCCGAAAACGTGTACGTTTGCACTTCCCCGCCACAGGGAAGCTGCTAGCCGGGAATTCTCTGCCTGGTTCTACCCGCTGCCCGGAACGCTACGCAGGGCAAAAGCGATTCTCGTCCTCCGTGCTTGCTTTTTCTCAGAAAGAGCCGTGGTGTGTGTTTTCGCCGGAAAACGCGTTTTCGGCCGAAAACGTGTACGTTTGCACTTCCCCGCCACAGGGAAACTGCTAGCCGGGAATTCTCTGCCTGGTTCTACCCGCTGCCCGGAACGCTACGCAGGGCAAAAGCGATTCTCGTCCTCCGTGCTTGCTTTTTCTCAGAAAGAGCCGTGGTGGGCGTTTTCGCCGGAAAACGCGTTTTCGGCCGAAAACGTGTACGTTTGCACTTCCCGGCCACAGGGAAGCTGCTAGCCGACAATTCGCTGCCTGGTTCTACCCGCTGCCCGGAACGCTACGCAGGGCAAAAGCGATTCTCGTCCTCCGTGCTTGCTTTTTCTCAGAAAGAGCCGTGGTGTGCGTTTTCGCCGGTAAACGCGTTTTCGGCCGAAAACGTGTACGTTTGCACTTCCCCGCCACATGGAAGCTGCTAGCAGGGAATTCTCTGCCTGGTTCTACCCGCTGCCCGCAACGCTACGCAGGGCAAAAGCGATTCTCGTCCTCCGTGCTTGCTTTTTCTCAGAAAGAGCCGTGGTGTGCGTTTTCGCCGGAAAACGCGCTTTCGGCCGAAAACGTGTACGTTTGCACTTCCCGGCCACAGGGAAGCTGCTAGACGGGAATTCTCTGCCTGGTTCTACCCGCTGCCCGGAACGCTACGCAGGGCAAAAGCGATTCTCGTCCTCCGTGCTTGCTTTTTCTCAGAAAGAGCCGTGGTGTGCGTTTTCGCGGGAAAACGTGTTTTCGGCCGAAAACGTGTACATTTGCACTTCCCGGCCACAGGGAAGCTGCTAGCCGGGAATTCTCTGCCTGGTTCTACCCGCTGCCCGGAACGCTACGCAGGGCAAAAGCGATTCTCGTCCTCCGTGCTTGCTTTTTCTCAGAAAGAGCCGTGGTGTGCGTTTTCGCCGGAAAACGCGTTTTCGGCCGAAAACGTGTACGTTTGCACTTCCCCGCCACAGGGAAGCTGCTACCAGGGAATTCGCTGCCTGATTCTACCCGCTGCCCGGAACGCTACGCAGGGCAAAAGCGATTCTCGTCCTCCGTGCTTGCTTTTTCTCAGAAAGAGCCGTGGTGTGCGTTTTCGCGGGAAAACGCGTTTTCGGCCGAAAACGTGTACGTTTGCACTTCCCGGCCACAGGGAAGCTGCTAGCCGGGAATTCTCTGCCTGGTTCTACCCGCTGCCCGGAACGCTACGCAGGGCAAAAGCGATTCTCGTCCTCCGTGCTTGCTTTTTCTCAGAAAGAGCCGTGGTGTGCGTTTTCGCGGGAAAACGCGTTTTCGGCCGAAAACGTGTACGTTTGCACTTCCCGGCCACAGGGAAGCTGCTAGCCGGGAATTCTCTGCCTGGTTCTACCCGCTGCCCGGAACGCTACTCAGGGAAAAAGCGATTCTCGTCCTCCGTGCTTGCTTTTTCTCAGAAAGAGCCGTGGTGTGCGTTTTCGCCGTAAACGCGTTTTCTGCCGAAAACGTGTACGTTTGCACTTCCCCGCCACAGGGAAGCTGCTAGCCGGGAATTCTCTGCCTGGTTCTACCCGCTGCCCGGAACGCTACGCAGGGCAAAAGCGATTCTCGTCCTCCGTGCTTGCTTTTTCTCAGAAAGAGCCGTGGTGTGCGTTTTCGCCGGAAAACGCGTTTTCGGCCGAAAACGTGTACGTTTGCACTTCCCGGCCACAGGGAAGCTGCTAGCCGGGAATTCGCTGCCTATTTCTACCCGCTGCTCGGAACGCTACGCAGGGCAAAAGCGATTCTCGTCCTCCGTGCTTGCTTTTTCTCAGAAAGAGCCGTGGTGTGCGTTTTCGCCGGAAAACGCGTTTTCGGCCGAAAACGTGTACGTTTGCACTTCCCAGCCACAGGGAAGCTGCTAGCAGGGAATTCTCTGCCTGGTTCTACCCGCTGCCCGGAACGCTACGCAGGGCAAAAGCGATTCTCGTCCTCCGTGCTTGCTTTTTCTCAGAAAGAGCCGTGGTGTGCGTTTTCGCCGGAAAACGCGTTTTCGGCCGAAAACGTGTACGTTTGCACTTCCTGGCCACAGGGAAGCTGCTAGCCGGCAATTCGCTGCCTATTTCTACCCGCTGCTCAGAACGCTACGGAGGACAAAAACGATTCTCGTCCTCCGTGCTTGCTTTTTCTCAGAAAGAGCCGTGGTGTGCGTTTTCTCCAGAAAACGCGTTTTCGGCCGGAAACGTGTACGTTTGCACTTCCCGGCCACAGGGAAGCTGCTAGCCGGCAATTCTCTGCCTGGTTCTACCCGCTGCCCGGAACGCTACGCAGGGCAAAAGCGATTCTCGTCCTCCGTGCTTGCTTTTTCTCAGAAAGAGCCGTGGTGTGCGTTTTCGCCGGAAAACGCGTTTTCGGCCGAAAACGTGTACGTTTGCACTTCCCGGCCACAGGGAAGCTGCTAGCCGGGAATTCTCTGCCTGGTTCTACCCGCTGCCCGGAACGCTACGCAGGGCAAAAGCGATTCTCGTCCTCCGTGCTTGCTTTTTCTCAGAAAGAGCCGTGGTGTGCGTTTTCGCCGGAAAACGCGTTTTCGGCCGAAAACGTGTACGTTTGCACTTCCCGGCCACAGGGAAGCTGCTAGCCGGGAATTCTCTGCCTGGTTCTACCCGCTGCCCGGAACGCTACTCAGGGAAAAAGCGATTCTCGTCCTCCGTGCTTGCTTTTTCTCAGAAAGAGCCGTGGTGTGCGTTTTCGCCGTAAACGCGTTTTCGGCCGAAAACGTGTACGTTTGCACTTCCCGGCCACAGGGAAGCTGCTAGACGGCAATTCGCTGCCTGGTTCTACCCGCTGCCCGGAACGCTACGCAGGGCAAAAGCGATTTTCGTCCTCCGTGCTTGCTTTTTCTCAGAAAGAGCCGTGGTGTGCTTTTTCGCCGGAAAACGCGTTTTCGGCCGAAAACGTGTACGTTTGCACTTCCTGGCCACAGGGAAGCTGCTAGCCGGCAATTCGCTGCCTATTTCTACCCGCTGCTCAGAACGCTACGGAGGGCAAAAACGATTCTCGTCCTCCGTGCTTGCTTTTTCTCAGAAAGAGCCGTGGTGTGCGTTTTCTCCAGAAAACGCGTTTTCGGCCGGAAACGTGTACGTTTGCACTTCCCGGCCACAGGGAAGCTGCTAGCCGGCAATTCTCTGCCTGGTTCTACCCGCTGCACAGAACGCTACGCAGGGCAAAAGCGATTCTCGTCCTCCGTGCTTGCTTTTTCTCAGAAAGAGCCGTGGTGTGCGTTTTCGCCGGAAAACGCGTTTTCGACCGAAAACGTTTACGTTTGCACTTCCCGGCCACAGGGAAGCTGCTAGCCGGGAATTCTCTGCCTGGTTCTACCCGCTGCCCGGAACGCTACGCAGGGCAAAAGCGATTCTCGTCCTCCGTGCTTGCTTTTTCTCAGAAAGAGCCGTGGTGTGCGTTTTCGCCGGAAAACGCGTTTTCGGCCGAAAACGTGTACGTTTGCACTTCCCGGCCACAGGGAAGCTGCTAGCCGGGAATTCTCTGCCTGGTTCTACCCGCTGCCCGGAACGCTACGCAGGGCAAAAGCGATTCTCGTCCTCCGTGCTTGCTTTTTCTCAGAAAGAGCCGTGGTGTGCGTTTTCGCCGTAAAACGCGTTTTCGGCCGAAAACGTGTACGTTTGCACTTCCCCGCCACAGGGAAGCTGCTAGCCGGGAATTCTCTGCCTGGTTCTACCCGCTGCCCGGAACACTATGCAGGGCAAAAGCGATTCTCGTCCTCCGTGCTTGCTTTTTCTCAGAAAGAGCCGTGGTGTGCGTTTTCGCCGGAAAACGCGTTTTCGGCCGAAAACGTGTACGTTTGCTCTTCCCCGCCACAGGGAAGCTGCTAGCCGGGAATTCTCTGCCTGGTTCTACCCGCTGCCCGGAACGCTACGCAGGGCAAAAGCGGTTCTCGTCCTCCGTGCTTGCTTTTTCTCAGAAAGAGCCGTGGTGTGCGTTTTCGCCGGAAAACGCGTTTTCGGCCGAAAACGTGTACGTTTGCACTTCCCGGCCACAGGGAAGCTGCTGGCCGGGAATTCTCTGCCTGGTTCTACCCGCTGCCCGGAACGCTACGCAGGGCAAAAGCGATTCTCGTCCTCCGTGCTTGCTTTTTCTCAGAAAGAGCCGTGGTGTGCGTTTTCGCCCGAAAACGCGTTTTCGGCCGAAAACGTGTACGTTTGCACTTCCCGGCCACAGGGAAGCTGCTAGCCGGGAATTCTCTGCCTGGTTCTACCCGCTGCCCGGAACGCTACGCAGGGCAAAAGCGATTCTCGTCCTCCGTGCTTGCTTTTTCTCAGAAAGAGCCGTGGTGTGCGTTTTCGCCGGAAAACGCGTTTTCGGCCGAAAACGTGTACGTTTGCACTTCCCGGCCACAGGGAAGCTGCTAGCCGGGAATTCTCTGCCTGGTTCTACCCGCTGCCCGGAACGCTACGCAGGGCAAAAGCGATTCTCGTCCTCCGTGCTTGCTTTTTCTCAGAAAGAGCCGTGGTGTGCGTTTTCGCCGTAAAACGCGTTTTCGGCCGAAAACGTGTACGTTTGCACTTCCCGGCCACAGGGAAGCTGCTAGCCGGGAATTCTCTGCCTGGTTCTACCCGCTGCCCGGAACGCTACGCAGGGCAAAAGCGATTCTCGTCCTCCGTGCTTGCTTTTTCTCAGAAAGAGCCGTGGTGTGCGTTTTCGCCGGAAAACGCGTTTTCGGCCGAAAACGTGTACGTTTGCACTTCCCGGCCACAGGGAAGCTGCTGGCCGGGAATTCTCTGCCTGGTTCTACCCGCTGCCCGGAACGCTACGCAGGGCAAAAGCGATTCTCGTCCTCCGTGCTTGCTTTTTCTCAGAAAGAGCCGTGGTGTGCGTTTTCGCCGGAAAACGCGTTTTCGGCCGAAAACGTGTACGTTTGCACTTCCCGGCCACAGGGAAGCTGCTAGCCGGGAATTCTCTGCCTGGTTCTACCCGCTGCCAGGAACGCTACGCAGGGCAAAAGCGATTCTCGTCCTCCGTGCTTGCTTTTTCTCAGAAAGAGCCGTGGTGTGCGTTTTCGCCGGAAAACGCGTTTTCGGCCGAAAACGTGTACGTTTGCACTTCCCGGCCACAGGGAAGCTGCTAGCCGGGAATTCTCTGCCTGGTTCTACCCGCTGCCCGGAACGCTACGCAGGGCAAAAGCGATTCTCGTCCTCCGTGCTTGCTTTTTCTCAGAAAGAGCCGTGGTGTGCGTTTTCGCCGGAAAACGCGTTTTCGGCCGAAAACGTGTACGTTTGCACTTCCCGGCCACAGGGAAGCTGCTAGCCGGGAATTCACTGCCTGGTTCTACCCGCTGCCCGGAACGCTACGCAGGGCAAAAGCGATTCTCGTCCTCCGTGCTTGCTTTTTCTCAGAAAGAGCCGTTGTGTGCGTTTTCGCCGGAAAACGCGTTTTCGGCCGAAAACGTGTACGTTTGCACTTCCCGGCCACAGGGAAGCTGCTAGACGGGAATTCTCTGCCTGGTTCTACCCGCTGCCCGGAACGCTACGCAGGGCAAAAGCGATTCTCGTCCTCCGTGCTTGCTTTTTCTCAGAAAGAGCCGTGGTGTGCGTTTTCGCCGGAAAACGCGTTTTCGGCCGAAAACGTGTACGTTTGCACTTCCCCGCCACAGGGAAGCTGCTAGCCGGGAATTCTCTGCCTGGTTCTACCCGCTGCCCGGAACGCTACTCAGGGAAAAAGCGATTCTCGTCCTCCGTGCTTGCTTTTTCTCAGAAAGAGCCGTGGTGTGCGTTTTCGCCGTAAACGCGTTTTCGGCCGAAAACGTGTACGTTTGCACTTCCCGGCCACAGGGAAGCTGCTAGCCGGCAATTCGCTGCCTGGTTCTACCCGCTGCCCGGAACGCTACGCAGGGCAAAAGCGATTTTCGTCCTCCGTGCTTGCTTTTTCTCAGAAAGAGCCGTGGTGTGCTTTTTCGCCGGAAAACGCGTTTTCGGCCGAAAACGTGTACGTTTGCACTTCCTGGCCACAGGGAAGCTGCTAGCCGGCAATTCGCTGCCTATTTCTACCCGCTGCTCAGAACGCTACGGAGGGCAAAAACGATTCTCGTCCTCCGTGCTTGCTTTTTCTCAGAAAGAGCCGTGGTGTGCGTTTTCTCCAGAAAACGCGTTTTCGGCCGGAAACGTGTACGTTTGCACTTCCCGGCCACAGGGAAGCAGCTAGCCGGCAATTCTCTGCCTGGTTCTACCCGCTGCACAGAACGCTACGCAGGGCAAAAGCGATTCTCGTCCTCCGTGCTTGCTTTTTCTCAGAAAGAGCCGTGGTGTGCGTTTTCGCCGGAAAACGCGTTTTCGACCGAAAACGTTTACGTTTGCACTTCCCGGCCACAGGGAAGCTGCTAGACGGGAATTCTCTGCCTGGTTCTACCCGCTGCCCGGAACGCTACGCAGGGCAAAAGCGATTCTCGTCCTCCGTGCTTGCTTTTTCTCAGAAAGAGCCGTGGTGTGCGTTTTCGCCGGAAAACGCGTTTTCGGCCGAAAACGTGTACGTTTGCACTTCCCGGCCACAGGGAAGCTGCTAGCCGGGAATTCTCTGCCTGGTTCTACCCGCTGCCCGGAACGCTACGCAGGGCAAAAGCGATTCTCGTCCTCCGTGCTTGCTTTTTCTCAGAAAGAGCCGTGGTGTGCGTTTTCGCCGTAAAACGCGTTTTCGGCCGAAAACGTGTACGTTTGCACTTCCCCGCCACAGGGAAGCTGCTAGCCGGGAATTCTCTGCCTGGTTCTATCCGCTGCCCGGAACACTATGCAGGGCAAAAGCGATTCTCGTCCTCCGTGCTTGCTTTTTCTCAGAAAGAGCCGTGGTGTGCGTTTTCGCCGCAAAACGCGTTTTCGGCCGAAAACGTGTACGTTTGCTCTTCCCCGCCACAGGGAAGCTGCTAGCCGGGAATTCTCTGCCTGGTTCTACCCGCTGCCCGGAACACTATGCAGGGCAAAAGCGATTCTCGTCCTCCGTGCTTGCTTTTTCTCAGAAAGAGCCGTGGTGTGCGTTTTCGCCGGAAAACGCGTTTTCGGCCGAAAACGTGTACGTTTGCTCTTCCCCGCCACAGGGAAGCTGCTAGCCGGGAATTCTCTGCCTGGTTCTACCCGCTGCCCGGAACGCTAAGCAGGGCAAAAGCGGTTCTCGTCCTCCGTGCTTGCTTTTTCTCAGAAAGAGCCGTGGTGTGCGTTTTCGCCGGAAAACGCGTTTTCGGCCGAAAACGTGTACGTTTGCACTTCCCGGCCACAGGGAAGCTGCTGGCCGGGAATTCTCTGCCTGGTTCTACCCGCTGCCCGGAACGCTACGCAGGGCAAAAGCGATTCTCGTCCTCCGTGCTTGCTTTTTCTCAGAAAGAGCCGTGGTGTGCGTTTTCGCCGCAAAACGCGTTTTCGGCCGAAAACGTGTACGTTTGCACTTCCCGGCCACAGGGAAGCTGCTAGCCGGGAATTCTCTGCCTGGTTCTACCCGCTGCCCGGAACGCTACGCAGGGCAAAAGCGATTCTCGTTCTCCGTGCTTGCTTTTTCTCAGAAAGAGCCGTGGTGTGCGTTTTCGCCGGAAAACGCGTTTTCGGCCGAAAACGTGTACGTTTGCACTTCCCCGCCACAGGGAAGCTGCTAGCCGGGAATTCTCTGCCTGGTTCTACCCGCTGCCCGGAACGCTACGCAGGGCAAAAGCGATTCTCGTCCTCCGTGCTTGCTTTTTCTCAGAAAGAGCCGTGGTGTGCGTTTTCGCTGGAAAACGCGTTTTCGGCCGAAAACGTGTACGTTTGCACTTCCCGGCCACAGGGAAGCTGCTAGCCGGGAATTCTCTGCCTGGTTCTACCCGCTGCCCGGAACGCTACGCAGGGCAAAAGCGATTCTCGTCCTCCGTGCTTGCTTTTTCTCAGAAAGAGCCGTGGTGTGCGTTTTCGCCGGAAAACGCGTTTTCGGCCGAAAACGTGTACGTTTGCACTTCCCCGCCACAGGGAAGCTGCTAGCCGGGAATTCTCTGCCTGGTTCTACCCGCTGCCCGGAACACTATGCAGGGCAAAAGCGATTCTCGTCCTCCGTGCTTGCTTTTTCTCAGAAAGAGCCGTGGTGTGCGTTTTCGCCGCAAAACGCGTTTTCGGCCGAAAACGTGTACGTTTGCTCTTCCCGGCCACAGGGAAGCTGCTAGCCGGGAATTCTCTGCCTGGTTCTACCCGCTGCCCGGAACGCTACGCAGGGCAAAAGCGGTTCTCGTCCTCCGTGCTTGCTTTTTCTCAGAAAGAGCCGTGGTGTGCGTTTTCGCCGGAAAACGCGTTTTCGGCCGAAAACGTGTACGTTTGCACTTCCCGGCCACAGGGAAGCTGCTGGCCGGGAATTCTCTGCCTGGTTCTACCCGCTGCCCGGAACGCTACGCAGGGCAAAAGCGATTCTCGTCCTCCGTGCTTGCTTTTTCTCAGAAAGAGCCGTGGTGTGCGTTTTCGCGGGAAAACGTGTTTTCGGCCGAAAACGTGTACATTTGCACTTCCCGGCCACAGGGAAGCTGCTAGCCGGGAATTCTCTGCCTGGTTCTACCCGCTGCCCGGAACGCTACGCAGGGCAAAAGCGATTCTCGTCCTCCGTGCTTGCTTTTTCTCAGAAAGAGCCGTGGTGTGCGTTTTCGCCGCAAAACGCGTTTTCGGCCGAAAACGTGTACGTTTGCACTTCCCCGCCACAGGGAAGCTGCTAGCCGGGAATTCTCTGCCTGGTTCTACCCGCTGCCCGGAACGCTACTCAGGGAAAAAGCGATTCTCGTCCTCCGTGCTTGCTTTTTCTCAGAAAGAGCCGTGGTGTGCGTTTTCGCCGTAAACGCGTTTTCGGCCGAAAACGTGTACGTTTGCACTTCCCCGCCACAGGGAAGCTGCTAGCCGGGAATTCTCTGCCTGGTTCTACCCGCTGCCCGGAACACTATGCAGGGCAAAAGCGATTCTCGTCCTCCGTGCTTGCTTTTTCTCAGAAAGAGCCGTGGTGTGCGTTTTCGCCGCAAAACGCGTTTTCGGCCGAAAACGTGTACGTTTGATCTTCCCCGCCACAGGGAAGCTGCTAGCCGGGAATTCTCTGCGTGGTTCTACCCGCTGCCCGGAACGCTACGCAGGGCAAAAGCGGTTCTCGTCCTCCGTGCTTGCTTTTTCTCAGAAAGAGCCGTGGTGTGCGTTTTCGCCGGAAAACGCGTTTTCGGCCGAAAACGTGTACGTTTGCACTTCCCGGCCACAGGGAAGCTGCTAGCCGGGAATTCACTGCCTATTTCTACCCGCTGCCCGGAACGCTACGCAGGGCAAAAGCGATTCTCGTCCTCCGTGCTTGCTTTTTCTCAGAAAGAGCCGTGGTGTGCGTTTTCGCGGGAAAACGTGTTTTCGGCCGAAAACGTGTACATTTGCACTTGCCGGCCACAGGGAAGCTGCTAGCCGGGAATTCTCTGCCTGGTTCTACCCGCTGCCCGGAACGCTACGCAGGGCAAAAGCGATTCTCGTCCTCCGTGCTTGCTTTTTCTCAGAAAGAGCCGTGGTGTGCGTTTTCGCCGCAAAACGCGTTTTCGGCCGAAAACGTGTACGTTTGCACTTCCCCGCCACAGGGAAGCTGCTAGCCGGGAATTCTCTGCCTGGTTCTACCCGCTGCCCGGAACGCTACTCAGGGAAAAAGCGATTCTCGTCCTCCGTGCTTGCTTTTTCTCAGAAAGAGCCGTGGTGTGCGTTTTCGCCGTAAACGCGTTTTCGGCCGAAAACGTGTACGTTTGCACTTCCCCGCCACAGGGAAGCTGCTAGCCGGGAATTCTCTGCCTGGTTCTACCCGCTGCCCGGAACACTATGCAGGGCAAAAGCGATTCTCGTCCTCCGTGCTTGCTTTTTCTCAGAAAGAGCCGTGGTGTGCGTTTTCGCCGCAAAACGCGTTTTCGGCCGAAAACGTGTACGTTTGCTCTTCCCGGCCACAGGGAAGCTGCTAGCCGGGAATTCTCTGCCTGGTTCTACCCGCTGCCCGGAACGCTACGCAGGGCAAAAGCGATTCTCGTCCTCCGTGCTTGCTTTTTCTCAGAAAGAGCCGTGGTGTGCGTTTTAGCCGGAAAACGCGTTTTCGGCCGAAAACGTGTACGTTTGCACTTCCCGGCCACAGGGAAGCTGCTAGCCGGGAATTCTCTGCCTGGTTCTACCCGCTGCCCGGAACGCTACGCAGGGCAAAAGCGATTCTCGTCCTCCGTGCTTGCTTTTTCTCAGAAAGAGCCGTGGTGTCCGTTTTCGCCGGAAAACGCGTTTTCGGCCGAAAACGTGTACGTTTGCACTTCCCCGCCACAGGGAAGCTGCTAGCCGGGAATTCTCTGCCTGGTTCTACCCGCTGCCCGGAACGCTACGCAGGGCAAAAGCGATTCTCGTCCTCCGTGCTTGCTTTTTCTCAGAAAGAGCCGTGGTGTGCGTTTTCGCCGGAAAACGCGTTTTCGGCCGAAAACGTGTACGTTTGCACTTCCCGGCCACAGGGAAGCTGCTAGCCGGGAATTCACTGCCTGGTTCTACCCGCTGCCCGGAACGCTACGCAGGGCAAAAGCGATTCTCGTCCTCCGTGCTTGCTTTTTCTCAGAAAGAGCCGTGGTGTGCGTTTTCGCCGGAAAACGCGTTTTCGGCCGAAAACGTGTACGTTTGCACTTCCCGGCCACAGGGAAGCTGCTAGCCGGGAATTCTCTGCCTGGTTCTACCCGCTGCCCGGAACGCTACGCAGGGCAAAAGCGATTCTCGTCCTCCGTGCTTGCTTTTTCTCAGAAAGAGCCGTGGTGTGCGTTTTCGCCGCAAAACGCGTTTTCAGCCGAAAACGTGTACGTTTGCACTTCCCGGCCACAGGGAAGCTGCTAGCCGGGAATTCTCTGCCTGGTTCTACCCGCTGCCCGGAACGCTACTCAGGGAAAAAGCGATTCTCGTCCTCCGTGCTTGCTTTTTCTCAGAAAGAGCCGTGGTGTGCGTTTTCGCCGTAAACGCGTTTTCGGCCGAAAACGTGTACGTTTGCACTTCCCCGCCACAGGGAAGCTGCTAGCCGGGAATTCTCTGCCTGGTTCTACCCGCTGCCCGGAACGCTACGCAGGGCAAAAGCGATTCTCGTCCTCCGTGCTTGCTTTTTCTCAGAAAGAGCCGTGGTGTGCGTTTTCGCCGGAAAACGCGTTTTCGGCCGAAAACGTGTACGTTTGCACTTCCCAGCTACAGGGAAGCTGCTAGCCGGGAATTCGCTGCCTACTTCTACCCGCTGCTCGGAACGCTACGCAGGGCAAAAGCGATTGTCGTCCTCCGTGCTTGCTTTTTCTCAGAAAGAGCCGTGGTGTGCGTTTTCGCCGGAAAACGCGTTTTCGGCCGAAAACTTGTACGTTTGCACTTCCCCGCCACAGGGAAGCTGCTAGCCGGGAATTCTCTGCCTGGTTCTACCCGCTGCCCGGAACGCTACTCAGGGAAAAAGCGATTCTCGTCCTCCGTGCTTGCTTTTTCTCAGAAAGAGCCGTGGTGTGCGTTTTCGCCGTAAACGCGTTTTCGGCCGAAAACGTGTACGTTTGCACTTCCCCGCCACAGGGAAGCTGCTAGCCGGGAATTCTCTGCCTGGTTCTACCCGCTGCCCGGAACGCTACGCAGGGCAAAAGCGATTCTCGTCCTCCGTGCTTGCTTTTTCTCAGAAAGAGCCGTGGTGTGCGTTTTCGCCGGAAAACGCGTTTTCGGCCGAAAACGTGTACGTTTGCACTTCCCCGCCACAGGGAAGCTGCTAGCCGGGAATTCACTGCCTATTTCTACCCGCTGCTCGGAACGCTACGCAGGGCAAAAGCGATTCTCGTCCTCCGTGCTTGCTTTTTCTCAGAAAGAGCCGTGGTGTGCGTTTTCGCCGGAAAACGCGTTTTCGGCCGAAAACGTGTACGTTTGCACTTCCCGGCCACAGGGAAGCTGCTAGCCGGGAATTCTCTGCCTGGTTCTACCCGCTGCCCGGAACGCTACGCAGGGCAAAAGCAATTCTCGTCCTCCGTGCTTGCTTTTTCTCAGAAAGAGCCGTGGTGTGCGTTTTCGCCGGAAAACGCGTTTTCAGCCGAAAACGTGTACGTTTGCACTTCCCCGCCACAGGGAAGCTGCTAGCCGGGAATTCGCTGCCTATTTCTACCCGCTGCTCGGAACGCTACGCAGGGCAAAAGCGATTCTCGTCCTCCGTGCTTGCTTTTTCTCAGAAAGAGCCGTGGTGTGCGTTTTCGCCGGAAAACGCGTTTTCGGCCGAAAACGTGTACGTTTGCTCTTCCCGGCCACAGGGAAGCTGCTAGCCGGGAATTCTCTGCCTGGTTCTACCCGCTGCCCGGAACGCTACGCAGGGCAAAAGCGGTTCTCGTCCTCCGTGCTTGCTTTTTCTCAGAAAGAGCCGTGGTGTGCGTTTTCGCCGGTAAACGCGTTTTCGGCCGAAAACGTGTACGTTTGCACTTCCCAGCCACAGGGAAACTGCTAGCCGGGAATTCTCTGCCTGGTTCTACCCGCTGCCCGGAACGCTACGCAGGGCAAAAGCGATTCTCGTCCTCCGTGCTTGCTTTTTCTCAGAAAGAGCCGTGGTGTGCGTTTTCGCCGGAAAACGCGTTTTCGGCCGAAAACGTGTACGTTTGCACTTCCCGGCCACAGGGAAGCTGCTAGACGGGAATTCTCTGCCTGGTTCTACCCGCTGCCCGGAACGCTACGCAGGGCAAAAGCGATTCTCGTCCTCCGTGCTTGCTTTTTCTCAGAAAGAGCCGTGGTGTGCGTTTTCGCCGGAAAACGCGTTTTCGGCCGAAAACGTGTACGTTTGCACTTCCCGGCCACAGGGAAGCTGCTAGACGGGAATTCTCTGCCTGGTTCTACCCGCTGCCCGGAACGCTACGCAGGGCAAAAGCGATTCTCGTCCTCCGTGCTTGCTTTTTCTCAGAAAGAGCCGTGGTGTGCGTTTTCGCCGGAAAACGCGTTTTCGGCCGAAAACGTGTACGTTTGCACTTCCCCGCCACAGGGAAGCTGCTAGCCGGGAATTCACTGCCTGGTTCTACCCGCTGCCCGGAACGCTACGCAGGGCAAAAGCGATTCTCGTCCTCCGTGCTTGCTTTTTCTCAGAAAGAGCCGTGGTGTGCGTTTTCGCCGGAAAACGCGTTTTCGGCCGAAAACGTGTACGTTTGCACTTCCCGGCCACAGGGAAGCTGCTAGACGGGAATTCTCTGCCTGGTTCTACCCGCTGCCCGGAACGCTACGCAGGGCAAAAGCGATTCTCGTCCTCCGTGCTTGCTTTTTCTCAGAAAGAGCCGTGGTGTGCGTTTTCGCCGCAAAACGCGTTTTCAGCCGAAAACGTGTACGTTTGCACTTCCCGGCCACAGGGAAGCTGCTAGCCGGGAATTCTCTGCCTGGTTCTACCCGCTGCCCGGAACGCTACTCAGGGAAAAAGCGATTCTCGTCCTCCGTGCTTGCTTTTTCTCAGAAAGAGCCGTGGTGTGCGTTTTCGCCGTAAACGCGTTTTCGGCCGAAAACGTGTACGTTTGCACTTCCCCGCCACAGGGAAGCTGCTAGCCGGCAATTCGCTGCCTGGTTCTACCCGCTGCCCGGAACGCTACGCAGGGCAAAAGCGATTCTCGTCCTCCGTGCTTGCTTTTTCTCAGAAAGAGCCGTGGTGTGCGTTTTCGCCGGAAAACGCGTTTTCGGCCGAAAACGTGTACGTTTGCACTTCCCAGCTACAGAGAAGCTGCTAGCCGGGAATTCGCTGCCTACTTCTACCCGCTGCTCGGAACGCTACGCAGGGCAAAAGCGATTGTCGTCCTCCGTGCTTGCTTTTTCTCAGAAAGAGCCGTGGTGTGCGTTTTCGCCGGAAAACGCGTTTTCGGCCGAAAACGTGTACGTTTGCACTTCCCCGCCACAGGGAAGCTGCTAGCCGGGAATTCTCTGCCTGGTTCTACCCGCTGCCCGGAACGCTACTCAGGGAAAAAGCGATTCTCGTCCTCCGTGCTTGCTTTTTCTCAGAAAGAGCCGTGGTGTGCGTTTTCGCGGGAAAAAGCGTTTTCGGCCGAAAACGTGTACGTTTGCACTTCCCGGCCACAGGGAAGCTGCTAGCCGGGAATTCTCTGCCTGGTTCTACCCGCTGCCCGGAACGCTACGCAGGGCAAAAGCGATTCTCGTCCTCCGTGCTTGCTTTTTCTCAGAAAGAGCCGTGGTGTGCGTTTTCGCCGGAAAACGCGTTTTCGGCCGAAAACGTGTACGTTTGCACTTCCCCGCCACAGGGAAGCTGCTAGCCGGGAATTCTCTGCCTGGTTCTACCCGCTGCCCGGAACACTATGCAGGGCAAAAGCGATTCTCGTCCTCCGTGCTTGCTTTTTCTCAGAAAGAGCCGTGGTGTGCGTTTTCGCCGCAAAACGCGTTTTCGGCCGAAAACGTGTACGTTTGCTCTTCCCGGCCACAGGGAAGCTGCTAGCCGGGAATTCTCTGCCTGGTTCTACCCGCTGCCCGGAACGCTACGCAGGGCAAAAGCGGTTCTCGTCCTCCGTGCTTGCTTTTTCTCAGAAAGAGCCGTGGTGTGCGTTTTCGCCGGAAAACGCGTTTTCGGCCGAAAACGTGTACGTTTGCACTTCCCGGCCACAGGGAAGCTGCTGGCCGGGAATTCTCTGCCTGGTTCTACCCGCTGCCCGGAACGCTACGCAGGGCAAAAGCGATTCTCGTCCTCCGTGCTTGCTTTTTCTCAGAAAGAGCCGTGGTGTGCGTTTTCGCGGGAAAACGTGTTTTCGGCCGAAAACGTGTACATTTGCACTTCCCGGCCACAGGGAAGCTGCTAGCCGGGAATTCTCTGCCTGGTTCTACCCGCTGCCCGGAACGCTACGCAGGGCAAAAGCGATTCTCGTCCTCCGTGCTTGCTTTTTCTCAGAAAGAGCCGTGGTGTGCGTTTTCGCCGCAAAACGCGTTTTCGGCCGAAAACGTGTACGTTTGCACTTCCCCGCCACAGGGAAGCTGCTAGCCGGGAATTCTCTGCCTGGTTCTACCCGCTGCCCGGAACGCTACTCAGGGAAAAAGCGATTCTCGTCCTCCGTGCTTGCTTTTTCTCAGAAAGAGCCGTGGTGTGCGTTTTCGCCGTAAACGCGTTTTCGGCCGAAAACGTGTACGTTTGCACTTCCCCGCCACAGGGAAGCTGCTAGCCGGGAATTCTCTGCCTGGTTCTACCCGCTGCCCGGAACACTATGCAGGGCAAAAGCGATTCTCGTCCTCCGTGCTTGCTTTTTCTCAGAAAGAGCCGTGGTGTGCGTTTTCGCCGCAAAACGCGTTTTCGGCCGAAAACGTGTACGTTTGATCTTCCCCGCCACAGGGAAGCTGCTAGCCGGGAATTCTCTGCGTGGTTCTACCCGCTGCCCGGAACGCTACGCAGGGCAAAAGCGGTTCTCGTCCTCCGTGCTTGCTTTTTCTCAGAAAGAGCCGTGGTGTGCGTTTTCGCCGGAAAACGCGTTTTCGGCCGAAAACGTGTACGTTTGCACTTCCCGGCCACAGGGAAGCTGCTAGCCGGGAATTCACTGCCTATTTCTACCCGCTGCCCGGAACGCTACGCAGGGCAAAAGCGATTCTCGTCCTCCGTGCTTGCTTTTTCTCAGAAAGAGCCGTGGTGTGCGTTTTCGCGGGAAAACGTGTTTTCGGCCGAAAACGTGTACATTTGCACTTGCCGGCCACAGGGAAGCTGCTAGCCGGGAATTCTCTGCCTGGTTCTACCCGCTGCCCGGAACGCTACGCAGGGCAAAAGCGATTCTCGTCCTCCGTGCTTGCTTTTTCTCAGAAAGAGCCGTGGTGTGCGTTTTCGCCGCAAAACGCGTTTTCGGCCGAAAACGTGTACGTTTGCACTTCCCCGCCACAGGGAAGCTGCTAGCCGGGAATTCTCTGCCTGGTTCTACCCGCTGCCCGGAACGCTACTCAGGGAAAAAGCGATTCTCGTCCTCCGTGCTTGCTTTTTCTCAGAAAGAGCCGTGGTGTGCGTTTTCGCCGTAAACGCGTTTTCGGCCGAAAACGTGTACGTTTGCACTTCCCCGCCACAGGGAAGCTGCTAGCCGGGAATTCTCTGCCTGGTTCTACCCGCTGCCCGGAACACTATGCAGGGCAAAAGCGATTCTCGTCCTCCGTGCTTGCTTTTTCTCAGAAAGAGCCGTGGTGTGCGTTTTCGCCGCAAAACGCGTTTTCGGCCGAAAACGTGTACGTTTGCTCTTCCCGGCCACAGGGAAGCTGCTAGCCGGGAATTCTCTGCCTGGTTCTACCCGCTGCCCGGAACGCTACGCAGGGCAAAAGCGATTCTCGTCCTCCGTGCTTGCTTTTTCTCAGAAAGAGCCGTGGTGTGCGTTTTAGCCGGAAAACGCGTTTTCGGCCGAAAACGTGTACGTTTGCACTTCCCGGCCACAGGGAAGCTGCTAGCCGGGAATTCTCTGCCTGGTTCTACCCGCTGCCCGGAACGCTACGCAGGGCAAAAGCGATTCTCGTCCTCCGTGCTTGCTTTTTCTCAGAAAGAGCCGTGGTGTCCGTTTTCGCCGGAAAACGCGTTTTCGGCCGAAAACGTGTACGTTTGCACTTCCCCGCCACAGGGAAGCTGCTAGCCGGGAATTCTCTGCCTGGTTCTACCCGCTGCCCGGAACGCTACGCAGGGCAAAAGCGATTCTCGTCCTCCGTGCTTGCTTTTTCTCAGAAAGAGCCGTGGTGTGCGTTTTCGCCGGAAAACGCGTTTTCGGCCGAAAACGTGTACGTTTGCACTTCCCGGCCACAGGGAAGCTGCTAGCCGGGAATTCACTGCCTGGTTCTACCCGCTGCCCGGAACGCTACGCAGGGCAAAAGCGATTCTCGTCCTCCGTGCTTGCTTTTTCTCAGAAAGAGCCGTGGTGTGCGTTTTCGCCGGAAAACGCGTTTTCGGCCGAAAACGTGTACGTTTGCACTTCCCGGCCACAGGGAAGCTGCTAGCCGGGAATTCTCTGCCTGGTTCTACCCGCTGCCCGGAACGCTACGCAGGGCAAAAGCGATTCTCGTCCTCCGTGCTTGCTTTTTCTCAGAAAGAGCCGTGGTGTGCGTTTTCGCCGCAAAACGCGTTTTCAGCCGAAAACGTGTACGTTTGCACTTCCCGGCCACAGGGAAGCTGCTAGCCGGGAATTCTCTGCCTGGTTCTACCCGCTGCCCGGAACGCTACTCAGGGAAAAAGCGATTCTCGTCCTCCGTGCTTGCTTTTTCTCAGAAAGAGCCGTGGTGTGCGTTTTCGCCGTAAACGCGTTTTCGGCCGAAAACGTGTACGTTTGCACTTCCCCGCCACAGGGAAGCTGCTAGCCGGGAATTCTCTGCCTGGTTCTACCCGCTGCCCGGAACGCTACGCAGGGCAAAAGCGATTCTCGTCCTCCGTGCTTGCTTTTTCTCAGAAAGAGCCGTGGTGTGCGTTTTCGCCGGAAAACGCGTTTTCGGCCGAAAACGTGTACGTTTGCACTTCCCAGCTACAGGGAAGCTGCTAGCCGGGAATTCGCTGCCTACTTCTACCCGCTGCTCGGAACGCTACGCAGGGCAAAAGCGATTGTCGTCCTCCGTGCTTGCTTTTTCTCAGAAAGAGCCGTGGTGTGCGTTTTCGCCGGAAAACGCGTTTTCGGCCGAAAACTTGTACGTTTGCACTTCCCCGCCACAGGGAAGCTGCTAGCCGGGAATTCTCTGCCTGGTTCTACCCGCTGCCCGGAACGCTACTCAGGGAAAAAGCGATTCTCGTCCTCCGTGCTTGCTTTTTCTCAGAAAGAGCCGTGGTGTGCGTTTTCGCCGTAAACGCGTTTTCGGCCGAAAACGTGTACGTTTGCACTTCCCCGCCACAGGGAAGCTGCTAGCCGGGAATTCTCTGCCTGGTTCTACCCGCTGCCCGGAACGCTACGCAGGGCAAAAGCGATTCTCGTCCTCCGTGCTTGCTTTTTCTCAGAAAGAGCCGTGGTGTGCGTTTTCGCCGGAAAACGCGTTTTCGGCCGAAAACGTGTACGTTTGCACTTCCCCGCCACAGGGAAGCTGCTAGCCGGGAATTCACTGCCTATTTCTACCCGCTGCTCGGAACGCTACGCAGGGCAAAAGCGATTCTCGTCCTCCGTGCTTGCTTTTTCTCAGAAAGAGCCGTGGTGTGCGTTTTCGCCGGAAAACGCGTTTTCGGCCGAAAACGTGTACGTTTGCACTTCCCGGCCACAGGGAAGCTGCTAGCCGGGAATTCTCTGCCTGGTTCTACCCGCTGCCCGGAACGCTACGCAGGGCAAAAGCAATTCTCGTCCTCCGTGCTTGCTTTTTCTCAGAAAGAGCCGTGGTGTGCGTTTTCGCCGGAAAACGCGTTTTCAGCCGAAAACGTGTACGTTTGCACTTCCCCGCCACAGGGAAGCTGCTAGCCGGGAATTCGCTGCCTATTTCTACCCGCTGCTCGGAACGCTACGCAGGGCAAAAGCGATTCTCGTCCTCCGTGCTTGCTTTTTCTCAGAAAGAGCCGTGGTGTGCGTTTTCGCCGGAAAACGCGTTTTCGGCCGAAAACGTGTACGTTTGCTCTTCCCGGCCACAGGGAAGCTGCTAGCCGGGAATTCTCTGCCTGGTTCTACCCGCTGCCCGGAACGCTACGCAGGGCAAAAGCGGTTCTCGTCCTCCGTGCTTGCTTTTTCTCAGAAAGAGCCGTGGTGTGCGTTTTCGCCGGTAAACGCGTTTTCGGCCGAAAACGTGTACGTTTGCACTTCCCAGCCACAGGGAAACTGCTAGCCGGGAATTCTCTGCCTGGTTCTACCCGCTGCCCGGAACGCTACGCAGGGCAAAAGCGATTCTCGTCCTCCGTGCTTGCTTTTTCTCAGAAAGAGCCGTGGTGTGCGTTTTCGCCGGAAAACGCGTTTTCGGCCGAAAACGTGTACGTTTGCACTTCCCGGCCACAGGGAAGCTGCTAGACGGGAATTCTCTGCCTGGTTCTACCCGCTGCCCGGAACGCTACGCAGGGCAAAAGCGATTCTCGTCCTCCGTGCTTGCTTTTTCTCAGAAAGAGCCGTGGTGTGCGTTTTCGCCGGAAAACGCGTTTTCGGCCGAAAACGTGTACGTTTGCACTTCCCGGCCACAGGGAAGCTGCTAGACGGGAATTCTCTGCCTGGTTCTACCCGCTGCCCGGAACGCTACGCAGGGCAAAAGCGATTCTCGTCCTCCGTGCTTGCTTTTTCTCAGAAAGAGCCGTGGTGTGCGTTTTCGCCGGAAAACGCGTTTTCGGCCGAAAACGTGTACGTTTGCACTTCCCCGCCACAGGGAAGCTGCTAGCCGGGAATTCACTGCCTGGTTCTACCCGCTGCCCGGAACGCTACGCAGGGCAAAAGCGATTCTCGTCCTCCGTGCTTGCTTTTTCTCAGAAAGAGCCGTGGTGTGCGTTTTCGCCGGAAAACGCGTTTTCGGCCGAAAACGTGTACGTTTGCACTTCCCGGCCACAGGGAAGCTGCTAGACGGGAATTCTCTGCCTGGTTCTACCCGCTGCCCGGAACGCTACGCAGGGCAAAAGCGATTCTCGTCCTCCGTGCTTGCTTTTTCTCAGAAAGAGCCGTGGTGTGCGTTTTCGCCGCAAAACGCGTTTTCAGCCGAAAACGTGTACGTTTGCACTTCCCGGCCACAGGGAAGCTGCTAGCCGGGAATTCTCTGCCTGGTTCTACCCGCTGCCCGGAACGCTACTCAGGGAAAAAGCGATTCTCGTCCTCCGTGCTTGCTTTTTCTCAGAAAGAGCCGTGGTGTGCGTTTTCGCCGTAAACGCGTTTTCGGCCGAAAACGTGTACGTTTGCACTTCCCCGCCACAGGGAAGCTGCTAGCCGGCAATTCGCTGCCTGGTTCTACCCGCTGCCCGGAACGCTACGCAGGGCAAAAGCGATTCTCGTCCTCCGTGCTTGCTTTTTCTCAGAAAGAGCCGTGGTGTGCGTTTTCGCCGGAAAACGCGTTTTCGGCCGAAAACGTGTACGTTTGCACTTCCCAGCTACAGAGAAGCTGCTAGCCGGGAATTCGCTGCCTACTTCTACCCGCTGCTCGGAACGCTACGCAGGGCAAAAGCGATTGTCGTCCTCCGTGCTTGCTTTTTCTCAGAAAGAGCCGTGGTGTGCGTTTTCGCCGGAAAACGCGTTTTCGGCCGAAAACGTGTACGTTTGCACTTCCCCGCCACAGGGAAGCTGCTAGCCGGGAATTCTCTGCCTGGTTCTACCCGCTGCCCGGAACGCTACTCAGGGAAAAAGCGATTCTCGTCCTCCGTGCTTGCTTTTTCTCAGAAAGAGCCGTGGTGTGCGTTTTCGCGGGAAAAAGCGTTTTCGGCCGAAAACGTGTACGTTTGCACTTCCCGGCCACAGGGAAGCTGCTAGCCGGGAATTCTCTGCCTGGTTCTACCCGCTGCCCGGAACGCTACGCAGGGCAAAAGCGATTCTCGTCCTCCGTGCTTGCTTTTTCTCAGAAAGAGCCGTGGTGTGCGTTTTCGCCGGAAAACGCGTTTTCGGCCGAAAACGTGTACGTTTGCACTTCCCCGCCACAGGGAAGCTGCTAGCCGGGAATTCACTGCCTATTTCTACCCGCTGCTCGGAACGCTACGCAGGGCAAAAGCGATTCTCGTCCTCCGTGCTTGCTTTTTCTCAGAAAGAGCCGTGGTGTGCGTTTTCGCCGGAAAACGCGTTTTCGGCCGAAAACGTGTACGTTTGCACTTCCCGGCCACAGGGAAGCTGCTAGCCGGGAATTCTCTGCCTGGTTCTACCCGCTGCCCGGAACGCTACGCAGGGCAAAAGCAATTCTCGTCCTCCGTGCTTGCTTTTTCTCAGAAAGAGCCGTGGTGTGCGTTTTCGCCGGAAAACGCGTTTTCAGCCGAAAACGTGTACGTTTGCACTTCCCCGCCACAGGGAAGCTGCTAGCCGGGAATTCGCTGCCTATTTCTACCCGCTGCTCGGAACGCTACGCAGGGCAAAAGCGATTCTCGTCCTCCGTGCTTGCTTTTTCTCAGAAAGAGCCGTGGTGTGCGTTTTCGCCGGAAAACGCGTTTTCGGCCGAAAACGTGTACGTTTGCTCTTCCCGGCCACAGGGAAGCTGCTAGCCGGGAATTCTCTGCCTGGTTCTACCCGCTGCCCGGAACGCTACGCAGGGCAAAAGCGGTTCTCGTCCTCCGTGCTTGCTTTTTCTCAGAAAGAGCCGTGGTGTGCGTTTTCGCCGGTAAACGCGTTTTCGGCCGAAAACGTGTACGTTTGCACTTCCCAGCCACAGGGAAACTGCTAGCCGGGAATTCTCTGCCTGGTTCTACCCGCTGCCCGGAACGCTACGCAGGGCAAAAGCGATTCTCGTCCTCCGTGCTTGCTTTTTCTCAGAAAGAGCCGTGGTGTGCGTTTTCGCCGGAAAACGCGTTTTCGGCCGAAAACGTGTACGTTTGCACTTCCCGGCCACAGGGAAGCTGCTAGACGGGAATTGTCTGCCTGGTTCTACCCGCTGCCCGGAACGCTACGCAGGGCAAAAGCGATTCTCGTCCTCCGTGCTTGCTTTTTCTCAGAAAGAGCCGTGGTGTGCGTTTTCGCCGGAAAACGCGTTTTCGGCCGAAAACGTGTACGTTTGCACTTCCCGGCCACAGGGAAGCTGCTAGACGGGAATTCTCTGCCTGGTTCTACCCGCTGCCCGGAACGCTACGCAGGGCAAAAGCGATTCTCGTCCTCCGTGCTTGCTTTTTCTCAGAAAGAGCCGTGGTGTGCGTTTTCGCCGGAAAACGCGTTTTCGGCCGAAAACGTGTACGTTTGCACTTCCCCGCCACAGGGAAGCTGCTAGCCGGGAATTCACTGCCTGGTTCTACCCGCTGCCCGGAACGCTACGCAGGGCAAAAGCGATTCTCGTCCTCCGTGCTTGCTTTTTCTCAGAAAGAGCCGTGGTGTGCGTTTTCGCGGGAAAACGTGTTTTCGGCCGAAAACGTGTACATTTGCACTTCCCGGCCACAGGGAAGCTGCTAGCCGGGAATTCTCTGCCTGGTTCTACCCGCTGCCCGGAACGCTACGCAGGGCAAAAGCGATTCTCGTCCTCCGTGCTTGCTTTTTCTCAGAAAGAGCCGTGGTGTGCGTTTTCGCCGCAAAACGCGTTTTCGGCCGAAAACGTGTACGTTTGCACTTCCCGGCCACAGGGAAGCTGCTAGCCGGGAATTCTCTGCCTGGTTCTACCCGCTGCCCGGAACGCTACTCAGGGAAAAAGCGATTCTCGTCCTCCGTGCTTGCTTTTTCTCAGAAAGAGCCGTGGTGTGCGTTTTCGCCGTAAACGCGTTTTCGGCCGAAAACGTGTACGTTTGCACTTCCCCGCCACAGGGAAGCTGCTAGCCGGGAATTCTCTGCCTGGTTCTACCCGCTGCCCGGAACACTATGCAGGGCAAAAGCGATTCTCGTCCTCCGTGCTTGCTTTTTCTCAGAAAGAGCCGTGGTGTGCGTTTTCGCCGCAAAACGCGTTTTCGGCCTTAAACGTGTACGTTTGCTCTTCCCGGCCACAGGGAAGCTGCTAGCCGGGAATTCTCTGCCTGGTTCTACCCGCTGCCCGGAACGCTACGCAGGGCAAAAGCGGTTCTCGTCCTCCGTGCTTGCTTTTTCTCAGAAAGAGCCGTGGTGTGCGTTTTCGCCGGAAAACGCGTTTTCGGCCGAAAACGTGTACGTTTGCACTTCCCCGCCACAGGGAAGCTGCTAGCCGGCAATTCTCTGCCTGGTTCTACCCGCTGCCCGGAACGCTACGCAGGGCAAAAGCGATTCTCGTCCTCCGTGCTTGCTTTTTCTCAGAAAGAGCCGTGGTGTGCGTTTTCGCCGGAAAACGCGTTTTCGGCCGAAAACGTGTTCGTTTGCACTTCCCGGCCACAGGGAAGCTGCTAGCCGGGAATTCTCTGCCTGGTTCTACCCGCTGCCCGGAACGCTACGCAGGGCAAAAGCGATTCTCGTCCTCCGTGCTTGCTTTTTCTCAGAAAGAGCCGTGGTGTGCGTTTTCGCCGGAAAACGCGTTTTCGGCCGAAAACGTGTACGTTTGCACTTCCCCGCCACAGGGAAGCTGCTAGCCGGGAATTCACTGCCTGGTTCTACCCGCTGCCCGGAACGCTACGCAGGGCAAAAGCGATTCTCGTCCTCCGTGCTTGCTTTTTCTCAGAAAGAGCCGTGGTGTGCGTTTTCGCCGGAAAACGTGTTTTCGGCCGAAAACGTGTACATTTGCACTTCCCGGCCACAGGGAAGCTGCTAGCCGGGAATTCTCTGCCTGGTTCTACCCGCTGCCCGGAACGCTACGCAGGGCAAAAGCGATTCTCGTCCTCCGTGCTTGCTTTTTCTCAAAAAGAGCCGTGGTGTGCGTTTTCGCCGTAAACGCGTTTTCGGCCGAAAACGTGTACGTTTGCACTTCCCCGCCACAGGGAAGCTGCTAGCCGGGAATTCTCTGCCTGGTTCTACCCGCTGCCCGGAACGCTACTCAGGGAAAAAGCGATTCTCGTCCTCCGTGCTTGCTTTTTCTCAGAAAGAGCCGTCGTGTGCGTTTTCGCCGTAAACGCGTTTTCGGCCGAAAACGTGTACGTTTGCACTTCCCCGCCACAGGGAAGCTGCTAGCCGGGAATTCTCTGCCTGGTTCTACCCGCTGCCCGGAACACTATGCAGGGCAAAAGCGATTCTCGTCCTCCGTGCTTGCTTTTTCTCAGAAAGAGCCGTGGTGTGCGTTTTCGCCGCAAAACGCGTTTTCGGCCGAAAACGTGTACGTTTGCTCTTCCCGGCCACAGGGAAGCTGCTAGCCGGGAATTCTCTGCCTGGTTCTACCCGCTGCCCGGAACGCTACGCAGGGCAAAAGCGGTTCTCGTCCTCCGTGCTTGCTTTTTCTCAGAAAGAGCCGTGGTGTGCGTTTTCGCCGCAAAACGCGTTTTCGGCCGAAAACGTGTACGTTTGCACTTCCCGGCCACAGGGAAGCTGCTAGCCGGCAATTCTCTGCCTGGTTCTACCCGCTGCCCGGAACGCTACGCAGGGCAAAAGCGATTCTCGTCCTCCGTGCTTGCTTTTTCTCAGAAAGAGCCGTGGTGTGCGTTTTCGCCGGGAAACGCGTTTTCGGCCGAAAACGTGTACGTTTGCACTTCCCGGCCACAGGGAAGCTGCTAGCCGGGAATTCTCTGCCTGGTTCTACCCGCTGCCCGGAACGCTACGCAGGGCAAAAGCGATTCTCGTCCTCCGTGCTTGCTTTTTCTCAGAAAGAGCCGTGGTGTGCGTTTTAGCCGGAAAACGCGTTTTCGGCCGAAAACGTGTTCGTTTGCACTTCCCGGCCACAGGGAAGCTGCTAGCCGGGAATTCTCTGCCTGGTTCTACCCGCTGCCCGGAACGCTACGCAGGGCAAAAGCGATTCTCGTCCTCCGTGCTTGCTTTTTCTCAGAAAGAGCCGTGGTGTCCGTTTTCGCCGGAAAACGCGTTTTCGGCCGAAAACGTGTACGTTTGCACTTCCCCGCCACAGGGAAGCTGCTAGCCGGGAATTCTCTGCCTGGTTCTACCCGCTGCCCGGAACGCTACGCAGGGCAAAACCGATTCTCGTCCTCCGTGCTTGCTTTTTCTCAGAAAGAGCCGTGGTGTGCGTTTTCGCCGGAAAACGCGTTTTCGGCCGAAAACGTGTACGTTTGCACTTCCCGGCCACAGGGAAGCTGCTAGCCGGGAATTCACTGCCTGGTTCTACCCGCTGCCCGGAACGCTACGCAGGGCAAAAGCGATTCTCGTCCTCCGTGCTTGCTTTTTCTCAGAAAGAGCCGTGGTGTGCGTTTTCGCCGGAAAACGCGTTTTCGGCCGAAAACGTGTACGTTTGCACTTCCCGGCCACAGGGAAGCTGCTAGACGGGAATTCTCTGCCTGGTTCTACCCGCTGCCCGGAACGCTACGCAGGGCAAAAGCGATTCTCGTCCTCCGTGCTTGCTTTTTCTCAGAAAGAGCCGTGGTGTGCGTTTTCGCCGCAAAACGCGTTTTCAGCCGAAAACGTGTACGTTTGCACTTCCCCGCCACAGGGAAGCTGCTAGCCGGGAATTCTCTGCCTGGTTCTACCCGCTGCCCGGAACGCTACTCAGGGAAAAAGCGATTCTCGTCCTCCGTGCTTGCTTTTTCTCAGAAAGAGCCGTGGTGTGCGTTTTCGCCGTAAACGCGTTTTCGGCCGAAAACGTGTACGTTTGCACTTCCCCGCCACAGGGAAGCTGCTAGCCGGGAATTCTCTGCCTGGTTCTACCCGCTGCCCGGAACGCTACGCAGGGCAAAAGCGATTCTCGTCCTCCGTGCTTGCTTTTTCTCAGAAAGAGCCGTGGTGTGCGTTTTCGCCGGAAAACGCGTTTTCGGCCGAAAACGTGTACGTTTGCACTTCCCAGCTACAGGGAAGCTGCTAGCCGGGAATTCGCTGCCTACTTCTACCCGTTGCTCGGAACGCTACGCAGGGCAAAAGCGATTCTCGTCCTCCGTGCTTGCTTTTTCTCAGAAAGAGCCGTGGTGTGCGTTTTCGCCGGAAAACGCGTTTTCGGCCGAAAACGTGTACGTTTGCTCTTCCCGGCCACAGGGAAGCTGCTAGCCGGGAATTCTCTGCCTGGTTCTACCCGCTGCCCGGAACGCTACGCAGGGCAAAAGCGGTTCTCGTCCTCCGTGCTTGCTTTTTCTCAGAAAGAGCCGTGGTGTGCGTTTTCGCCGGTAAACGCGTTTTCGGCCGAAAACGTGTACGTTTGCACTTCCCAGCCACAGGGAAACTGCTAGCCGGGAATTCTCTGCCTGGTTCTACCCGCTGCCCGGAACGCTACGCAGGGCAAAAGCGATTCTCGTCCTCCGTGCTTGCTTTTTCTCAGAAAGAGCCGTGGTGTGCGTTTTCGCCGGAAAACGCGTTTTCGGCCGAAAACGTGTACGTTTGCACTTCCCGGCCACAGGGAAGCTGCTAGACGGGAACTGTCTGCCTGGTTCTACCCGCTGCCCGGAACGCTACGCAGGGCAAAAGCGATTCTCGTCCTCCGTGCTTGCTTTTTCTCAGAAAGAGCCGTGGTGTGCGTTTTCGCCGGAAAACGCGTTTTCGGCCGAAAACGTGTACGTTTGCACTTCCCGGCCACAGGGAAGCTGCTAGACGGGAATTCTCTGCCTGGTTCTACCCGCTGCCCGGAACGCTACGCAGGGCAAAAGCGATTCTCGTCCTCCGTGCTTGCTTTTTCTCAGAAAGAGCCGTGGTGTGCGTTTTCGCCGGAAAACGCGTTTTCGGCCGAAAACGGTACGTTTGCACTTCCCCGCCACAGGGAAGCTGCTAGCCGGGAATTCACTGCCTGGTTCTACCCGCTGCCCGGAACGCTACGCAGGGCAAAAGCGATTCTCGTCCTCCGTGCTTGCTTTTTCTCAGAAAGAGCCGTGGTGTGCGTTTTCGCGGGAAAACGTGTTTTCGGCCGAAAACGTGTACATTTGCACTTCCCGGCCACAGGGAAGCTGCTAGCCGGGAATTCTCTGCCTGGTTCTACCCGCTGCCCGGAACGCTACGCAGGGCAAAAGCGGTTCTCGTCCTCCGTGCTTGCTTTTTCTCAGAAAGAGCCGTGGTGTGCGTTTTCGCCGCAAAACGCGTTTTCGGCCGAAAACGTGTACGTTTGCACTTCCCGGCCACAGGGAAGCTGCTAGCCGGGAATTCTCTGCCTGGTTCTACCCGCTGCCCGGAACGCTACTCAGGGAAAAAGCGATTCTCGTCCTCCGTGCTTGCTTTTTCTCAGAAAGAGCCGTGGTGTGCGTTTTCGCCGTAAACGCGTTTTCGGACGAAAACGTGTACGTTTGCACTTCCCCGCCACAGGGAAGCTGCTAGCCGGGAATTCTCTGCCTGGTTCTACCCGCTGCCCGGAACACTATGCAGGGCAAAAGCGATTCTCGTCCTCCGTGCTTGCTTTTTCTCAGAAAGAGCCGTGGTGTGCGTTTTCGCAGCAAAACGCGTTTTCGGCCGAAAACGTGTACGTTTGCACTTCCCGGCCACAGGGAAGCTGCTAGCCGGGAATTCTCTGCCTGGTTCTACCCGCTGCCCGGAACGCTACGCAGGGCAAAAGCGGTTCTCGTCCTCCGTGCTTGCTTTTTCTCAGAAAGAGCCGTGGTGTGCGTTTTCGCCGCAAAACGCGTTTTCGGCCGAAAACGTGTACGTTTGCACTTCCCGGCCACAGGGAAGCTGCTAGCCGGCAATTCTCTGCCTGGTTCTACCCGCTGCCCGGAACGCTACGCAGGGCAAAAGCGATTCTCGTCCTCCGTGCTTGCTTTTTCTCAGAAAGAGCCGTGGTGTGCGTTTTCGCCGGAAAACGCGTTTTCGGCCGAAAACGTGTACGTTTGCACTTCCCGGCCACAGGGAAGCTGCTAGCCGGGAATTCTCTGCCTGGTTCTACCCGCTGCCCGGAACGCTACGCAGGGCAAAAGCGATTCTCGTCCTCCGTGCTTGCTTTTTCTCAGAAAGAGCCGTGGTGTGCGTTTTAGCCGGAAAACGCGTTTTCGGCCGAAAACGTGTTCGTTTGCACTTCCCGGCCACAGGGAAGCTGCTAGCCGGGAATTCTCTGCCTGGTTCTACCCGCTGCCCGGAACGCTACGCAGGGCAAAAGCGATTCTCGTCCTCCGTGCTTGCTTTTTCTCAGAAAGAGCCGTGGTGTCCGTTTTCGCCGGAAAACGCGTTTTCGGCCGAAAACGTGTACGTTTGCACTTCCCCGCCACAGGGAAGCTGCTAGCCGGGAATTCTCTGCCTGGTTCTACCCGCTGCCCGGAACGCTACGCAGGGCAAAAGCGATTCTCGTCCTCCGTGCTTGCTTTTTCTCAGAAAGAGCCGTGGTGTGCGTTTTCGCCGGAAAACGCGTTTTCGGCCGAAAACGTGTACGTTTGCACTTCCCGGCCACAGGGAAGCTGCTAGCCGGGAATTCACTGCCTGGTTCTACCCGCTGCCCGGAACGCTACGCAGGGCAAAAGCGATTCTCGTCCTCCGTGCTTGCTTTTTCTCAGAAAGAGCCGTGGTGTGCGTTTTCGCCGGAAAACGCGTTTTCGGCCGAAAACGTGTACGTTTGCACTTCCCGGCCACAGGGAAGCTGCTAGACGGGAATTCTCTGCCTGGTTCTACCCGCTGCCCGGAACGCTACGCAGGGCAAAAGCGATTCTCGTCCTCCGTGCTTGCTTTTTCTCAGAAAGAGCCGTGGTGTGCGTTTTCGCCGGAAAACGCGTTTTCGGCCGAAAACGTGTACGTTTGCACTTCCCAGCTACAGGGAAGCTGCTAGCCGGGAATTCGCTGCCTACTTCTACCCGCTGCTCGGAACGCTACGCAGGGCAAAAGCGATTCTCGTCCTCCGTGCTTGCTTTTTCTCAGAAAGAGCCGTGGTGTGCGTTTTCGCCGGAAAACGCGTTTTCGGCCGAAAACGTGTACGTTTGCACTTCCCCGCCACAGGGAAGCTGCTAGCCGGGAATTCTCTGCCTGGTTCTACCCGCTGCCCGGAACGCTACTCAGGGAAAAAGCGATTCTCGTCCTCCGTGCTTGCTTTTTCTCAGAAAGAGCCGTGGTGTGCGTTTTCGCCGTAAACGCGTTTTCGGCCGAAAACGTGTACGTTTGCACTTCCCCGCCACAGGGAAGCTGCTAGCCGGGAATTCTCTGCCTGGTTCTACCCGCTGCCCGGAACGCTACGCAGGGCAAAAGCGATTCTCGTCCTCCGTGCTTGCTTTTTCTCAGAAAGAGCCGTGGTGTGCGTTTTCGCCGGAAAACGCGTTTTCGGCCGAAAACGTGTACGTTTGCACTTCCCGGCCACAGGGAAGCTGCTAGACGGGAATTCTCTGCCTGGTTCTACCCGCTGCCCGGAACGCTACGCAGGGCAAAAGCGATTCTCGTCCTCCGTGCTTGCTTTTTCTCAGAAAGAGCCGTGGTGTGCGTTTTCGCCGCAAAACGCGTTTTCAGCCGAAAACGTGTACGTTTGCACTTCCCCGCCACAGGGAAGCTGCTAGCCGGGAATTCTCTGCCTGGTTCTACCCGCTGCCCGGAACGCTACTCAGGGAAAAAGCGATTCTCGTCCTCCGTGCTTGCTTTTTCTCAGAAAGAGCCGTGGTGTGCGTTTTCGCCGTAAACGCGTTTTCGGCCGAAAACGTGTACGTTTGCACTTCCCCGCCACAGGGAAGCTGCTAGCCGGGAATTCTCTGCCTGGTTCTACCCGCTGCCCGGAACGCTACGCAGGGCAAAAGCGATTCTCGTCCTCCGTGCTTGCTTTTTCTCAGAAAGAGCCGTGGTGTGCGTTTTCGCCGGAAAACGCGTTTTCGGCCGAAAACGTGTACGTTTGCACTTCCCAGCTACAGGGAAGCTGCTAGCCGGGAATTCGCTGCCTACTTCTACCCGCTGCTCGGAACGCTACGCAGGGCAAAAGCGATTCTCGTCCTCCGTGCTTGCTTTTTCTCAGAAAGAGCCGTGGTGTGCGTTTTCGCCGGAAAACGCGTTTTCGGCCGAAAACGTGTACGTTTGCTCTTCCCGGCCACAGGGAAGCTGCTAGCCGGGAATTCTCTGCCTGGTTCTACCCGCTGCCCGGAACGCTACGCAGGGCAAAAGCGGTTCTCGTCCTCCGTGCTTGCTTTTTCTCAGAAAGAGCCGTGGTGTGCGTTTTCGCCGGTAAACGCGTTTTCGGCCGAAAACGTGTACGTTTGCACTTCCCAGCCACAGGGAAACTGCTAGCCGGGAATTCTCTGCCTGGTTCTACCCGCTGCCCGGAACGCTACGCAGGGCAAAAGCGATTCTCGTCCTCCGTGCTTGCTTTTTCTCAGAAAGAGCCGTGGTGTGCGTTTTCGCCGGAAAACGCGTTTTCGGCCGAAAACGTGTACGTTTGCACTTCCCGGCCACAGGGAAGCTGCTAGACGGGAATTGTCTGCCTGGTTCTACCCGCTGCCCGGAACGCTACGCAGGGCAAAAGCGATTCTCGTCCTCCGTGCTTGCTTTTTCTCAGAAAGAGCCGTGGTGTGCGTTTTCGCCGGAAAACGCGTTTTCGGCCGAAAACGTGTACGTTTGCACTTCCCGGCCACAGGGAAGCTGCTAGACGGGAATTCTCTGCCTGGTTCTACCCGCTGCCCGGAACGCTACGCAGGGCAAAAGCGATTCTCGTCCTCCGTGCTTGCTTTTTCTCAGAAAGAGCCGTGGTGTGCGTTTTCGCCGGAAAACGCGTTTTCGGCCGAAAACGTGTACGTTTGCACTTCCCGGCCACAGGGAAGCTGCTAGCCGGGAATTCACTGCCTGGTTCTACCCGCTGCCCGGAACGCTACGCAGGGCAAAAGCGATTCTCGTCCTCCGTGCTTGCTTTTTCTCAGAAAGAGCCGTGGTGTGCGTTTTCGCGGGAAAACGTGTTTTCGGCCGAAAACGTGTACATTTGCACTTCCCGGCCACAGGGAAGCTGCTAGCCGGGAATTCTCTGCCTGGTTCTACCCGCTGCCCGGAACGCTACGCAGGGCAAAAGCGATTCTCGTCCTCCGTGCTTGCTTTTTCTCAGAAAGAGCCGTGGTGTGCGTTTTCGCCGCAAAACGCGTTTTCGGCCGAAAACGTGTACGTTTGCACTTCCCGGCCACAGGGAAGCTGCTAGCCGGGAATTCTCTGCCTGGTTCTACCCGCTGCCCGGAACGCTACTCAGGGAAAAAGCGATTCTCGTCCTCCGTGCTTGCTTTTTCTCAGAAAGAGCCGTGGTGTGCGTTTTCGCCGTAAACGCGTTTTCGGCCGAAAACGTGTACGTTTGCACTTCCCCGCCACAGGGAAGCTGCTAGCCGGGAATTCTCTGCCTGGTTCTACCCGCTGCCCGGAACACTATGCAGGGCAAAAGCGATTCTCGTCCTCCGTGCTTGCTTTTTCTCAGAAAGAGCCGTGGTGTGCGTTTTCGCCGCAAAACGCGTTTTCGGCCGAAAACGTGTACGTTTGCTCTTCCCGGCCACAGGGAAGCTGCTAGCCGGGAATTCTCTGCCTGGTTCTACCCGCTGCCCGGAACGCTACGCAGGGCAAAAGCGGTTCTCGTCCTCCGTGCTTGCTTTTTCTCAGAAAGAGCCGTGGTGTGCGTTTTCGCCGCAAAACGCGTTTTCGGCCGAAAACGTGTACGTTTGCACTTCCCGGCCACAGGGAAGCTGCTAGCCGGCAATTCTCTGCCTGGTTCTACCCGCTGCCCGGAACGCTACGCAGGGCAAAAGCGATTCTCGTCCTCCGTGCTTGCTTTTTCTCAGAAAGAGCCGTGGTGTGCGTTTTCGCCGGAAAACGCGTTTTCGGCCGAAAACGTGTACGTTTGCACTTCCCGGCCACAGGGAAGCTGCTAGCCGGGAATTCTCTGCCTGGTTCTACCCGCTGCCCGGAACGCTACGCAGGGCAAAAGCGATTCTCGTCCTCCGTGCTTGCTTTTTCTCAGAAAGAGCCGTGGTGTGCGTTTTAGCCGGAAAACGCGTTTTCGGCCGAAAACGTGTTCGTTTGCACTTCCCGGCCACAGGGAAGCTGCTAGCCGGGAATTCTCTGCCTGGTTCTACCCGCTGCCCGGAACGCTACGCAGGGCAAAAGCGATTCTCGTCCTCCGTGCTTGCTTTTTCTCAGAAAGAGCCGTGGTGTCCGTTTTCGCCGGAAAACGCGTTTTCGGCCGAAAACGTGTACGTTTGCACTTCCCCGCCACAGGGAAGCTGCTAGCCGGGAATTCTCTGCCTGGTTCTACCCGCTGCCCGGAACGCTACGCAGGGCAAAAGCGATTCTCGTCCTCCGTGCTTGCTTTTTCTCAGAAAGAGCCGTGGTGTGCGTTTTCGCCGGAAAACGCGTTTTCGGCCGAAAACGTGTACGTTTGCACTTCCCGGCCACAGGGAAGCTGCTAGCCGGGAATTCACTGCCTGGTTCTACCCGCTGCCCGGAACGCTACGCAGGGCAAAAGCGATTCTCGTCCTCCGTGCTTGCTTTTTCTCAGAAAGAGCCGTGGTGTGCGTTTTCGCCGGAAAACGCGTTTTCGGCCGAAAACGTGTACGTTTGCACTTCCCGGCCACAGGGAAGCTGCTAGACGGGAATTCTCTGCCTGGTTCTACCCGCTGCCCGGAACGCTACGCAGGGCAAAAGCGATTCTCGTCCTCCGTGCTTGCTTTTTCTCAGAAAGAGCCGTGGTGTGCGTTTTCGCCGCAAAACGCGTTTTCGGCCGAAAACGGTACGTTTGCACTTCCCCGCCACAGGGAAGCTGCTAGCCGGGAATTCACTGCCTGGTTCTACCCGCTGCCCGGAACGCTACGCAGGGCAAAAGCGATTCTCGTCCTCCGTGCTTGCTTTTTCTCAGAAAGAGCCGTGGTGTGCGTTTTCGCGGGAAAACGTGTTTTCGGCCGAAAACGTGTACATTTGCACTTCCCGGCCACAGGGAAGCTGCTAGCCGGGAATTCTCTGCCTGGTTCTACCCGCTGCCCGGAACGCTACGCAGGGCAAAAGCGGTTCTCGTCCTCCGTGCTTGCTTTTTCTCAGAAAGAGCCGTGGTGTGCGTTTTCGCCGCAAAACGCGTTTTCGGCCGAAAACGTGTACGTTTGCACTTCCCGGCCACAGGGAAGCTGCTAGCCGGGAATTCTCTGCCTGGTTCTACCCGCTGCCCGGAACGCTACTCAGGGAAAAAGCGATTCTCGTCCTCCGTGCTTGCTTTTTCTCAGAAAGAGCCGTGGTGTGCGTTTTCGCCGTAAACGCGTTTTCGGACGAAAACGTGTACGTTTGCACTTCCCCGCCACAGGGAAGCTGCTAGCCGGGAATTCTCTGCCTGGTTCTACCCGCTGCCCGGAACACTATGCAGGGCAAAAGCGATTCTCGTCCTCCGTGCTTGCTTTTTCTCAGAAAGAGCCGTGGTGTGCGTTTTCGCCGCAAAACGCGTTTTCGGCCGAAAACGTGTACGTTTGCACTTCCCGGCCACAGGGAAGCTGCTAGCCGGGAATTCTCTGCCTGGTTCTACCCGCTGCCCGGAACGCTACGCAGGGCAAAAGCGGTTCTCGTCCTCCGTGCTTGCTTTTTCTCAGAAAGAGCCGTGGTGTGCGTTTTCGCCGCAAAACGCGTTTTCGGCCGAAAACGTGTACGTTTGCACTTCCCGGCCACAGGGAAGCTGCTAGCCGGCAATTCTCTGCCTGGTTCTACCCGCTGCCCGGAACGCTACGCAGGGCAAAAGCGATTCTCGTCCTCCGTGCTTGCTTTTTCTCAGAAAGAGCCGTGGTGTGCGTTTTCGCCGGAAAACGCGTTTTCGGCCGAAAACGTGTACGTTTGCACTTCCCGGCCACAGGGAAGCTGCTAGCCGGGAATTCTCTGCCTGGTTCTACCCGCTGCCCGGAACGCTACGCAGGGCAAAAGCGATTCTCGTCCTCCGTGCTTGCTTTTTCTCAGAAAGAGCCGTGGTGTGCGTTTTAGCCGGAAAACGCGTTTTCGGCCGAAAACGTGTTCGTTTGCACTTCCCGGCCACAGGGAAGCTGCTAGCCGGGAATTCTCTGCCTGGTTCTACCCGCTGCCCGGAACGCTACGCAGGGCAAAAGCGATTCTCGTCCTCCGTGCTTGCTTTTTCTCAGAAAGAGCCGTGGTGTCCGTTTTCGCCGGAAAACGCGTTTTCGGCCGAAAACGTGTACGTTTGCACTTCCCCGCCACAGGGAAGCTGCTAGCCGGGAATTCTCTGCCTGGTTCTACCCGCTGCCCGGAACGCTACGCAGGGCAAAAGCGATTCTCGTCCTCCGTGCTTGCTTTTTCTCAGAAAGAGCCGTGGTGTGCGTTTTCGCCGGAAAACGCGTTTTCGGCCGAAAACGTGTACGTTTGCACTTCCCGGCCACAGGGAAGCTGCTAGCCGGGAATTCACTGCCTGGTTCTACCCGCTGCCCGGAACGCTACGCAGGGCAAAAGCGATTCTCGTCCTCCGTGCTTGCTTTTTCTCAGAAAGAGCCGTGGTGTGCGTTTTCGCCGGAAAACGCGTTTTCGGCCGAAAACGTGTACGTTTGCACTTCCCGGCCACAGGGAAGCTGCTAGACGGGAATTCTCTGCCTGGTTCTACCCGCTGCCCGGAACGCTACGCAGGGCAAAAGCGATTCTCGTCCTCCGTGCTTGCTTTTTCTCAGAAAGAGCCGTGGTGTGCGTTTTCGCCGGAAAACGCGTTTTCGGCCGAAAACGTGTACGTTTGCACTTCCCAGCTACAGGGAAGCTGCTAGCCGGGAATTCGCTGCCTACTTCTACCCGCTGCTCGGAACGCTACGCAGGGCAAAAGCGATTCTCGTCCTCCGTGCTTGCTTTTTCTCAGAAAGAGCCGTGGTGTGCGTTTTCGCCGGAAAACGCGTTTTCGGCCGAAAACGTGTACGTTTGCACTTCCCCGCCACAGGGAAGCTGCTAGCCGGGAATTCTCTGCCTGGTTCTACCCGCTGCCCGGAACGCTACTCAGGGAAAAAGCGATTCTCGTCCTCCGTGCTTGCTTTTTCTCAGAAAGAGCCGTGGTGTGCGTTTTCGCCGTAAACGCGTTTTCGGCCGAAAACGTGTACGTTTGCACTTCCCCGCCACAGGGAAGCTGCTAGCCGGGAATTCTCTGCCTGGTTCTACCCGCTGCCCGGAACGCTACGCAGGGCAAAAGCGATTCTCGTCCTCCGTGCTTGCTTTTTCTCAGAAAGAGCCGTGGTGTGCGTTTTCGCCGGAAAACGCGTTTTCGGCCGAAAACGTGTACGTTTGCACTTCCCGGCCACAGGGAAGCTGCTAGACGGGAATTCTCTGCCTGGTTCTACCCGCTGCCCGGAACGCTACGCAGGGCAAAAGCGATTCTCGTCCTCCGTGCTTGCTTTTTCTCAGAAAGAGCCGTGGTGTGCGTTTTCGCCGCAAAACGCGTTTTCAGCCGAAAACGTGTACGTTTGCACTTCCCCGCCACAGGGAAGCTGCTAGCCGGGAATTCTCTGCCTGGTTCTACCCGCTGCCCGGAACGCTACTCAGGGAAAAAGCGATTCTCGTCCTCCGTGCTTGCTTTTTCTCAGAAAGAGCCGTGGTGTGCGTTTTCGCCGTAAACGCGTTTTCGGCCGAAAACGTGTACGTTTGCACTTCCCCGCCACAGGGAAGCTGCTAGCCGGGAATTCTCTGCCTGGTTCTACCCGCTGCCCGGAACGCTACGCAGGGCAAAAGCGATTCTCGTCCTCCGTGCTTGCTTTTTCTCAGAAAGAGCCGTGGTGTGCGTTTTCGCCGGAAAACGCGTTTTCGGCCGAAAACGTGTACGTTTGCACTTCCCAGCTACAGGGAAGCTGCTAGCCGGGAATTCGCTGCCTACTTCTACCCGCTGCTCGGAACGCTACGCAGGGCAAAAGCGATTCTCGTCCTCCGTGCTTGCTTTTTCTCAGAAAGAGCCGTGGTGTGCGTTTTCGCCGGAAAACGCGTTTTCGGCCGAAAACGTGTACGTTTGCTCTTCCCGGCCACAGGGAAGCTGCTAGCCGGGAATTCTCTGCCTGGTTCTACCCGCTGCCCGGAACGCTACGCAGGGCAAAAGCGGTTCTCGTCCTCCGTGCTTGCTTTTTCTCAGAAAGAGCCGTGGTGTGCGTTTTCGCCGGTAAACGCGTTTTCGGCCGAAAACGTGTACGTTTGCACTTCCCAGCCACAGGGAAACTGCTAGCCGGGAATTCTCTGCCTGGTTCTACCCGCTGCCCGGAACGCTACGCAGGGCAAAAGCGATTCTCGTCCTCCGTGCTTGCTTTTTCTCAGAAAGAGCCGTGGTGTGCGTTTTCGCCGGAAAACGCGTTTTCGGCCGAAAACGTGTACGTTTGCACTTCCCGGCCACAGGGAAGCTGCTAGACGGGAATTGTCTGCCTGGTTCTACCCGCTGCCCGGAACGCTACGCAGGGCAAAAGCGATTCTCGTCCTCCGTGCTTGCTTTTTCTCAGAAAGAGCCGTGGTGTGCGTTTTCGCCGGAAAACGCGTTTTCGGCCGAAAACGTGTACGTTTGCACTTCCCGGCCACAGGGAAGCTGCTAGACGGGAATTCTCTGCCTGGTTCTACCCGCTGCCCGGAACGCTACGCAGGGCAAAAGCGATTCTCGTCCTCCGTGCTTGCTTTTTCTCAGAAAGAGCCGTGGTGTGCGTTTTCGCCGGAAAACGCGTTTTCGGCCGAAAACGTGTACGTTTGCACTTCCCGGCCACAGGGAAGCTGCTAGCCGGGAATTCACTGCCTGGTTCTACCCGCTGCCCGGAACGCTACGCAGGGCAAAAGCGATTCTCGTCCTCCGTGCTTGCTTTTTCTCAGAAAGAGCCGTGGTGTGCGTTTTCGCGGGAAAACGTGTTTTCGGCCGAAAACGTGTACATTTGCACTTCCCGGCCACAGGGAAGCTGCTAGCCGGGAATTCTCTGCCTGGTTCTACCCGCTGCCCGGAACGCTACGCAGGGCAAAAGCGATTCTCGTCCTCCGTGCTTGCTTTTTCTCAGAAAGAGCCGTGGTGTGCGTTTTCGCCGCAAAACGCGTTTTCGGCCGAAAACGTGTACGTTTGCACTTCCCGGCCACAGGGAAGCTGCTAGCCGGGAATTCTCTGCCTGGTTCTACCCGCTGCCCGGAACGCTACTCAGGGAAAAAGCGATTCTCGTCCTCCGTGCTTGCTTTTTCTCAGAAAGAGCCGTGGTGTGCGTTTTCGCCGTAAACGCGTTTTCGGCCGAAAACGTGTACGTTTGCACTTCCCCGCCACAGGGAAGCTGCTAGCCGGGAATTCTCTGCCTGGTTCTACCCGCTGCCCGGAACACTATGCAGGGCAAAAGCGATTCTCGTCCTCCGTGCTTGCTTTTTCTCAGAAAGAGCCGTGGTGTGCGTTTTCGCCGCAAAACGCGTTTTCGGCCGAAAACGTGTACGTTTGCTCTTCCCGGCCACAGGGAAGCTGCTAGCCGGGAATTCTCTGCCTGGTTCTACCCGCTGCCCGGAACGCTACGCAGGGCAAAAGCGGTTCTCGTCCTCCGTGCTTGCTTTTTCTCAGAAAGAGCCGTGGTGTGCGTTTTCGCCGCAAAACGCGTTTTCGGCCGAAAACGTGTACGTTTGCACTTCCCGGCCACAGGGAAGCTGCTAGCCGGCAATTCTCTGCCTGGTTCTACCCGCTGCCCGGAACGCTACGCAGGGCAAAAGCGATTCTCGTCCTCCGTGCTTGCTTTTTCTCAGAAAGAGCCGTGGTGTGCGTTTTCGCCGGAAAACGCGTTTTCGGCCGAAAACGTGTACGTTTGCACTTCCCGGACACAGGGAAGCTGCTAGCCGGGAATTCTCTGCCTGGTTCTACCCGCTGCCCGGAACGCTACGCAGGGCAAAAGCGATTCTCGTCCTCCGTGCTTGCTTTTTCTCAGAAAGAGCCGTGGTGTGCGTTTTAGCCGGAAAACGCGTTTTCGGCCGAAAACGTGTTCGTTTGCACTTCCCGGCCACAGGGAAGCTGCTAGCCGGGAATTCTCTGCCTGGTTCTACCCGCTGCCCGGAACGCTACGCAGGGCAAAAGCGATTCTCGTCCTCCGTGCTTGCTTTTTCTCAGAAAGAGCCGTGGTGTCCGTTTTCGCCGGAAAACGCGTTTTCGGCCGAAAACGTGTACGTTTGCACTTCCCCGCCACAGGGAAGCTGCTAGCCGGGAATTCTCTGCCTGGTTCTACCCGCTGCCCGGAACGCTACGCAGGGCAAAAGCGATTCTCGTCCTCCGTGCTTGCTTTTTCTCAGAAAGAGCCGTGGTGTGCGTTTTCGCCGGAAAACGCGTTTTCGGCCGAAAACGTGTACGTTTGCACTTCCCGGCCACAGGGAAGCTGCTAGCCGGGAATTCACTGCCTGGTTCTACCCGCTGCCCGGAACGCTACGCAGGGCAAAAGCGATTCTCGTCCTCCGTGCTTGCTTTTTCTCAGAAAGAGCCGTGGTGTGCGTTTTCGCCGGAAAACGCGTTTTCGGCCGAAAACGTGTACGTTTGCACTTCCCGGCCACAGGGAAGCTGCTAGACGGGAATTCTCTGCCTGGTTCTACCCGCTGCCCGGAACGCTACGCAGGGCAAAAGCGATTCTCGTCCTCCGTGCTTGCTTTTTCTCAGAAAGAGCCGTGGTGTGCGTTTTCGCCGCAAAACGCGTTTTCAGCCGAAAACGTGTACGTTTGCACTTCCCGGCCACAGGGAAGCTGCTAGCCGGGAATTCTCTGCCTGGTTCTACCCGCTGCCCGGAACGCTACTCAGGGAAAAAGCGATTCTCGTCCTCCGTGCTTGCTTTTTCTCAGAAAGAGCCGTGGTGTGCGTTTTCGCCGTAAACGCGTTTTCGGCCGAAAACGTGTACGTTTGCACTTCCCCGCCACAGGGAAGCTGCTAGCCGGGAATTCTCTGCCTGGTTCTACCCGCTGCCCGGAACGCTACGCAGGGCAAAAGCGATTCTCGTCCTCCGTGCTTGCTTTTTCTCAGAAAGAGCCGTGGTGTGCGTTTTCGCCGGAAAACGCGTTTTCGGCCGAAAACGTGTACGTTTGCACTTCCCCGCCACAGGGAAGCTGCTAGCCGGGAATTCACTGCCTATTTCTACCCGCTGCTCGGAACGCTACGCAGGGCAAAAGCGATTCTCGTCCTCCGTGCTTGCTTTTTCTCAGAAAGAGCCGTGGTGTGCGTTTTCGCCGGAAAACGCGTTTTCGGCCGAAAACGTGTACGTTTCACTTCCCGGCCACAGGGAAGCTGCTAGCCGGGAATTCTCTGCCTGGTTCTACCCGCTGCCCGGAACGCTACGCAGGGCAAAAGCAATTCTCGTCCTCCGTGCTTGCTTTTTCTCAGAAAGAGCCGTGGTGTGCGTTTTCGCCGGAAAACGCGTTTTCAGCCGAAAACGTGTACGTTTGCACTTCCCCGCCACAGGGAAGCTGCTAGCTGGGAATTGTCTGCCTGGTTCTACCCGCTGCCCGGAACGCTACGCAGGGCAAAAGCGGTTCTCGTCCTCCGTGCTTGCTTTTTCTCAGAAAGAGCCGTGGTGTGCGTTTTCGCCGGTAAACGCGTTTTCGGCCGAAAACGTGTACGTTTGCACTTCCCAGCCACAGGGAAACTGCTAGCCGGGAATTCTCTGCCTGTTTCTACCCGCTGCCCGGAACGCTACGCAGGGCAAAAGCGATTCTCGTCCTCCGTGCTTGCTTTTTCTCAGAAAGAGCCGTGGTGTGCGTTTTCGCCGGAAAACGCGTTTTCGGCCGAAAACGTGTACGTTTGCACTTCCCGGCCACAGGGAAGCTGCTAGACGGGAATTCTCTGCCTGGTTCTACCCGCTGCCCGGAACGCTACGCAGGGCAAAAGCGATTCTCGTCCTCCGTGCTTGCTTTTTCTCAGAAAGAGCCGTGGTGTGCGTTTTCGCCGGAAAACGCGTTTTCGGCCGAAAACGTGTACGTTTGCACTTCCCCGCCACAGGGAAGCTGCTAGCCGGGAATTCTCTGCCTGGTTCTACCCGCTGCCCGCAACGCTACGCAGGGCAAAAGCGATTCTCGTCCTCTGTGCTTGCTTTTTCTCAGAAAGAGCCGTGGTGTGCGTTTTCGCCGGAAAATGCGCTTTCGGCCGAAAACGTGTACGTTTGCACTTCCCCGCCACAGGGAAGCTGCTACCAGGGAATTCGCTGCCTGATTCTACCCGCTGCCCGGAACGCTACGCAGGGCAAAAGCGATTCTCGTCCTCCGTGCTTGCTTTTTCTCAGAAAGAGCCGTGGTGTGCGTTTTCGCCGGAAAACGCGTTTTCGGCCGAAAACGTGTACGTTTGCACTTCCCGGCCACAGGGAAGCTGCTAGACGGGAATTCTCTGCCTGGTTCTACCCGCTGCCCGGAACGCTACGCAGGGCAAAAGCGATTCTCGTCCTCCGTGCTTGCTTTTTCTCAGAAAGAGCCGTGGTGTGCGTTTTCGCCGCAAAACGCGTTTTCGGCCGAAAACGTGTACGTTTGCACGTCCCGGCCACAGGGAAGCTGCTAGCCGGGAATTCTCTGCCTGGTTCTACCCGCTGCCCGGAACGCTACTCAGGGAAAAAGCGATTCTCGTCCTCCGTGCTTGCTTTTTCTCAGAAAGAGCCGTGGTGTGCGTTTTCGCCGTAAACGCGTTTTCGGCCGAAAACGTGTACGTTTGCACTTCCCCGCCACAGGGAAGCTGCTAGCCGGGAATTCTCTGCCTGGTTCTACCCGCTGCCCGGAACGCTACGCAGGGCAAAAGCGATTCTCGTCCTCCGTGCTTGCTTTTTCTCAGAAAGAGCCGTGGTGTGCGTTTTCGCCGGAAAACGCGTTTTCGGCCGAAAACGTGTACGTTTGCACTTCCCGGCCACAGGGAAGCTGCTAGACGGGAATTCTCTGCCTGGTTCTACCCGCTGCCCGGAGCGCTACGCAGGGCAAAAGCGATTCTCGTCCTCCGTGCTTGCTTTTTCTCAGAAAGAGCCGTGGTGTGCGTTTTCGCCGCAAAACGCGTTTTCGGCCGAAAACGTGTACGTTTGCACTTCCCCGCCACAGGGAAGCTGCTAGCCGGGAATTCTCTGCCTGGTTCTACCCGCTGCCCGGAACGCTACGCAGGGCAAAAGCGGTTCTCGTCCTCCGTGCTTGCTTTTTCTCAGAAAGAGCCGTGGTGTGCGTTTTCGCCGGAAAACGCGTTTTCGGCCGAAAACGTGTACGTTTGCACTTCCCCGCCACAGGGAAGCTGCTAGCCGGGAATTCGCTGCCTATTTCTACCCGCTGCTCGGAACGCTACGCAGGGCAAAAGCGATTCTCGTCCTCCGTGCTTGCTTTTTCTCAGAAAGAGCCGTGGTGTGCGTTTTCGCCGGAAAACGCGTTTTTGGCCGAAAACGTGTACGTTTACTCTTCCCGGCCACAGGGAAGCTGCTAGCCGGGAATTCTCTGCCTGGTTCTACCCGCTGCCCGGAACGCTACGCAGGGCAAAAGCGGTTCTCGTCCTCCGTGCTTGCTTTTTCTCAGAAAGAGCCGTGGTGTGCGTTTTCGCCGGTAAACGAGTTTTCGGCCGAAAACGTGTACGTTTGCACTTCCCAGCCACAGGGAAACTGCTAGCCGGGAATTCTCTGCCTGGTTCTACCCGCTGCCCGGAACGCTACGCAGGGCAAAAGCGATTCTCGTCCTCCGTGCTTGCTTTTTCTCAGAAAGAGCCGTGGTGTGCGTTTTCGCGGGAAAACGCGTTTTCGGCCGAAAACGTGTACGTTTGCACATCCCCGCCTCAGGGAAGCTGCTAGCCGGGAATTCTCTGCCTGGTTCTACCCGCTGCCCGGAACGCTACGCAGGGCAAAAGCGATTCTCGTCCTCCGTGCTTGCTTTTTCTCAGAAAGAGCCGTGGTGTGCGTTTTCGCCGGAAAACGCGTTTTCGGCCGAAAACGTGTACGTTTGCACTTCCCGGCCACAGGGAAGCTGCTAGCCGGCAATTCGCTGCCTGGTTCTACCCGCTGCCCGGAACGCTACGCAGGGCAAAAGCGATTTTCGTCCTCCGTGCTTGCTTTTTCTCAGAAAGAGCCGTGGTGTGCTTTTTCGCCGGAAAACGCGTTTTCGCCCGAAAACGTGTACGTTTGCACTTCCTGGCCACAGGGAAGCTGCTAGCCGGCAATTCGCTGCCTATTTCTACCCGCTGCTCAGAACGCTACGCAGGGCAAAAACGATTCTCGTCCTCCGTGCTTGCTTTTTCTCAGAAAGAGCCGTGGTGTGCGTTTTCTCCAGAAAACGCGTTTTCGGCCGGAAACGTGTACGTTTGCACTTCCCGGCCACAGGGAAGCTGCTAGACGGGAATTCTCTGCCTGGTTCTACCCGCTGCCCGGAACGCTACGCAGGGCAAAAGCGATTCTCGTCCTCCGTGCTTGCTTTTTCTCAGAAAGAGCCGTGGTGTGCGTTTTCGCCGGAAAACGCGTTTTCGGCCGAAAGCGTGTACGTTTGCACTTCCCGGCCACAGGGAAGCTGCTAGCCGGGAATTCTCTGCCTGGTTCTACCCGCTGCACGGAACGCTACGCAGGGCAAAAGCGATTCTCGTCCTCCGTGCTTGCTTTTTCTCAGAAAGAGCCGTGGTGTGCGTTTTCGCCGTAAAACGCGTTTTCGGCCGAAAACGTGTACGTTTGCACTTCCCCGCCACAGGGAAGCTGATAGCCGGGAATTCTCTGCCTGGTTCTACCCGCTGCCCGGAACACTATGCAGGGCAAAAGCGATTCTCGTCCTCCGTGCTTGCTTTTTCTCAGAAAGAGCCGTGGTGTGCGTTTTCGCCGGAAAACGCGTTTTCGGCCGAAAACGTGTACGTTTGCTCTTCCCCGCCACAGGGAAGCTGCTAGCAGGGAATTCGCTGCCTGGTTCTACCCGCTGCCCGGAACGCTACGCAGGGCAAAATCGATTCTCGTCCACCGTGCTTGCTTTTTCTCAGAAAGAGCCGTGGTGTGCGTTTTCGCCGGAAAACGCGTTTTCGGCCGAAAACGTGTACGTTTGCACTTCCCGGCCACAGGGAAGCTGCTAGCCGGGAATTCTCTGCCTGGTTCTACCCGCTGCCCGGAACGCTACGCAGGGCAAAAGCGATTCTCGTCCTCCGTGCTTGCTTTTTCTCAGAAAGAGCCGTGGTGTGCCTTTTCGCCGGAAAACGCGTTTTCGGCCGAAAACGTGTACGTTTGCACTTCCCCGCCACAGGGAAGCTGCTAGCCGGGAATTCTCTGCCTGGTTCTACCCGCTGCCCGGAACGCTACGCAGGGCAAAAGTGATTCTCGTCCTCCGTGTTTGCTTTTTCTCAGAAAGAGCCGTGGTGTGCGTTTTCGCCGGAAAACGCGTTTTCGGCCGAAAACGTGTACGTTTGCACTTCCCGGCCACAGGTTAGCTGCTAGCCGGGAATTCTCTGCCTGGTTCTACCCGCTGCCCGCAACGCTACGCAGGGCAAAAGCGATTCTCGTCCTCTGTGCTTGCTTTTTCTCAGAAAGAGCCGTGGTGTGCGTTTTCGCCGGAAAATGCGCTTTCGGCCGAAAACGTGTACGTTTGCACTTCCCGGCCACAGGGAAGCTGCTAGACGGGAATTCTCTGCCTGGTTCTACCCGCTGCCCGGAACGCTACGCAGGGCAAAAGCGATTCTCGTCCTCCGTGCTTGCTTTTTCTCAGAAAGAGCCGTGGTGTGCGTTTTCGCGGGAAAACGTGTTTTCGTCCGAAAACGTGTACATTTGCACTTCCCGGCCACAGGGAAGCTGCTAGCCGGGAATTCTCTGCCTGGTTCTACCCGCTGCCCGGAACGCTACGCAGGGCAAAAGCGATTCTCGTCCTCCGTGCTTGCTTTTTCTCAGAAAGAGCCGTGGTGTGCGTTTTCGCCGGAAAACGCGTTTTCGGCCGAAAACGTGTACGTTTGCACTTCCCCGCCACAGGGAAGCTGCTACCAGGGAATTCGCTGCCTGATTCTACCCGCTGCCCGGAACGCTACGCAGGGCAAAAGCGATTCTCGTCCTCCGTGCTTGCTTTTTCTCAGAAAGAGCCGTGGTGTGCGTTTTCGCCGGAAAACGCGTTTTCGGCCGAAAACGTGTACGTTTGCACTTCCCGGCCACAGGGAAGCTGCTAGCCGGGAATTCTCTGCCTGGTTCTACCCGCTGCCCGGAACGCTACGCAGGGCAAAAGCGATTCTCGTCCTCCGTGCTTGCTTTTTCTCAGAAAGAGCCTCGGTGTGCGTTTTCGCGGGAAAACGCGTTTTCGGCCGAAAACGTGTACGTTTGCACTTCCCCGCCACAGGGAAGCTGCTAGCCGGGAATTCTCTGCCTGGTTCTACCCGCAGCCCGCAACGCTACGCAGGGCAAAAGCGATTCTCGTCCTCTGTGCTTGCTTTTTCTCAGAAAGAGCCGTGGTGTGCGTTTTCGCCGGAAAATGCGCTTTCGGCCGAAAACGTGTACGTTTGCACTTCCCGGCCACAGGGAAGCTGCTAGCCGGGAATTCTCTGCCTGGTTCTACCCGCTGCCCGGAACGCTACGCAGGGCAAAAGCGATTCTCGTCCTCCGTGCTTGCTTTTTCTCAGAAAGAGCCGTGGTGTGCGTTTTCGCCGGAAAACGCGTTTTCGGCCGAAAACGTGTACGTTTGCACTTCCCCGCCACAGGGAAGCTGCTACCAGGGAATTCGCTGCCTGATTCTACCCGCTGCCCGGAACGCTACGCAGGGCAAAAGCGATTCTCGTCCTCCGTGCTTGCTTTTTCTCAGAAAGAGCCGTGGTGTGCGTTTTCGCCGGAAAACGCGTTTTCGGCCGAGAACGTGTACGTTTGCACTTCCCGGCCACAGGGAAGCTGCTAGACGGGAATTCTCTGCCTGGTTCTACCCGCTGCCCGGAACGCTACGCAGGGCAAAAGCGATTCTCGTCCTCCGTGCTTGCTTTTTCTCAGAAAGAGCCGTGGTGTGCGTTTTCGCCGCAAAACGCGTTTTCGGCCGAAAACGTGTACGTTTGCACGTCCCGGCCACAGGGAAGCTGCTAGCCGGGAATTCTCTGCCTGGTTCTACCCGCTGCCCGGAACGCTACTCAGGGAAAAAGCGATTCTCGTCCTCCGTGCTTGCTTTTTCTCAGAAAGAGCCGTGGTGTGCGTTTTCGCCGTAAACGCGTTTTCGGCCGAAAACGTGTACGTTTGCACTTCCCCGCCACAGGGAAGCTGCTAGCCGGCAATTCTCTGCCTGGTTCTACCCGCTGCCCGGAACGCTACGCAGGGCAAAAGCGATTCTCGTCCTCCGTGCTTGCTTTTTCTCAGAAAGAGCCGTGGTGTGCGTTTTCGCCGGAAAACGCGTTTTCGGCCGAAAACGTGTACGTTTGCACTTCCCGGCCACAGGGAAGCTGCTAGACGGGAATTCTCTGCCTGGTTCTACCCGCTGCCCGGAACGCTACGCAGGGCAAAAGCGATTCTCGTCCTCCGTGCTTGCTTTTTCTCAGAAAGAGCCGTGGTGTGCGTTTTCGCCGCAAAACGCGTTTTCGGCCGAAAACGTGTACGTTTGCACTTCCTGGCCACAGGGAAGCTGCTAGCCGGGAATTCTCTGCCTGGTTCTACCCGCTGCCCGGAACGCTACGCAGGGCAAAAGCGGTTCTCGTCCTCCGTGCTTGCTTTTTCTCAGAAAGAGCCGTGGTGTGCGTTTTCGCCGGAAAACGCGTTTTCGGCCGAAAACGTGTACGTTTGCACTTCCCCGCCACAGGGAAGCTGCTAGCCGGGAATTCGCTGCCTATTTCTACCCACTGCTCGGAACGCTACGCAGGGCAAAATCGATTCTCGTCCTCCGTGCTTGCTTTTTCTCAGAAAGAGCCGTGGTGTGCGTTTTCGCGGGAAAACGCGTTTTCGGCCGAAAACGTGTACGTTTGCTCTTCCCGGCCACAGGGAAGCTGCTAGCCGGGAATTCTCTGCCTGGTTCTACCCGCTGCCCGGAACGCTACGCAGGGCAAAAGCGGTTCTCGTCCTCCGTGCTTGCTTTTTCTCAGAAAGAGCCGTGGTGTGCGTTTTCGCCGGTAAACGCGTTTTCGGCCGAAAACGTGTACGTTTGCACTTCCCAGCCACAGGGAAACTGCTAGCCGGGAATTCTCTGCCTGGTTCTACCCGCTGCCCGGAACGCTACGCAGGGCAAAAGCGATTCTCGTCCTCCGTGCTTGCTTTTTCTCAGAAAGAGCCGTGGTGTGCGTTTTCGCGGGAAAACGCGTTTTCGCCCGAAAACGTGTACGTTTGCACTTCCCCGCCACAGGGAAGCTGCTAGCCGGGAATTCTCTGCCTGGTTCTACCCGCTGCCCGGAACGCTACGCAGGGCAAAAGCGATTCTCGTCCTCCGTGCTTGCTTTTTCTCAGAAAGAGCCGTGGTGTGCGTTTTCGCCGGAAAACGCGTTTTCGGCCGAAAACGTGTACGTTTGCACTTCCCCGCCACAGGGAAGCTGCTAGCCGGGAATTCTCTGCCTATTTCTACCCGCTGCTCAGAACGCTACGCAGGGCAAAAGCGATTCTCGTCCTCCGTGCTTGCTTTTTCTCAGAAAGAGCCGTGGTGTGCGTTTTCGCGGGAAAACGCGTTTTCGGCCGAAAACGTGTACGTTTGCACATCCCCGCCTCAGGGAAGCTGCTAGCCGGGAATTCTCTGCCTGGTTCTACCCGCTGCCCGGAACGCTACGCAGGGCAAAAGCGATTCTCGTCCTCCGTGCTTGCTTTTTCTCAGAAAGAGCCGTGGTGTGCGTTTTCGCCGGAAAACGCGTTTTCGGCCGAAAACGTGTACGTTTGCACTTCCCGGCCACAGGGAAGCTGCTAGCCGGCAATTCGCTGCCTGGTTCTACCCGCTGCCCGGAACGCTACGCAGGGCAAAAGCGATTTTCGTCCTCCGTGCTTGCTTTTTCTCAGAAAGAGCCGTGGTGTGCTTTTTCGCCGGAAAACGCGTTTTCGGCCGAAAACGTGTACGTTTGCACTTCCTGGCCACAGGGAAGCTGCTAGCCGGCAATTCGCTGCCTATTTCTACCCGCTGCTCAGAACGCTACGCAGGGCAAAAACGATTCTCGTCCTCCGTGCTTGCTTTTTCTCAGAAAGAGCCGTCGTGTGCGTTTTCTCCAGAAAACGCGTTTTCGGCCGGAAACGTGTACGTTTGCACTTCCCGGCCACAGGGAAGCTGCTAGCCGGCAATTCTCTGCCTGGTTCTACCCGCTGCCCAGAACGCTACGCAGGGCAAAAGCGATTCTCGTCCTCCGTGCTTGCTTTTTCTCAGAAAGAGCCGTGGTGTGCGTTTTCGCCGGAAAACGCGTTTTCGACCGAAAACGTTTACGTTTGCACTTCCCGGCCACAGGGAAGCTGCTAGCCGGGAATTCTCTGCCTGGTTCTACCCGCTGCCCGGAACGCTACTCAGGGCAAAAGCGATTCTCGTCCTCCGTGCTTGCTTTTTCTCAGAAAGAGCCGTGGTGTGCGTTTTCGCCGGAAAACGCGTTTTCGGCCGAAAGCGTGTACGTTTGCACTTCCCGGCCACAGGGAAGCTGCTAGCCGGGAATTCTCTGCCTGGTTCTACCCGCTGCCCGGAACGCTACGCAGGGCAAAAGCGATTCTCGTCCTCCGTGCTTGCTTTTTCTCAGAAAGAGCCGTGGTGTGCGTTTTCGCCGTAAAACGCGTTTTCGGCCGAAAACGTGTACGTTTGCACTTCCCCGCCACAGGGAAGCTGCTAGCCGGGAATTCTCTGCCTGGTTCTACCCGCTGCCCGGAACACTATGCAGGGCAAAAGCGATTCTCGTCCTCCGTGCTTGCTTTTTCTCAGAAAGAGCCGTGGTGTGCGTTTTCGCCGGAAAACGCGTTTTCGGCCGAAAACGTGTACGTTTGCACTTCCCCGCCACAGGGAAGCTGCTAGCAGGGAATTCGCTGCCTGGTTCTACCCGCTGCCCGGAACGCTACGCAGGGCAAAATCGATTCTCGTCCTCCGTGCTTGCTTTTTCTCAGAAAGAGCCGTGGTGTGCGTTTTCGCCGGAAAACGCGTTTTCGGCCGAAAACGTGTACGTTTGCACTTCCCGGCTACAGGGAAGCTGCTAGCCGGGAATTCTCTGCCTGGTTCTACCCGCTGCCCGGAACGCTACGCAGGGCAAAAGCGATTCTCGTCCTCCGTGCTTGCTTTTTCTCAGAAAGAGCCGTGGTGTGCGTTTTCGCGGGAAAACGCGTTTTCGGCCGAAAACGTGTACGTTTGCACTTCCCCGCCACAGGGAAGCTGCTAGCCGGGAATTCTCTGCCTGGTTCTACCCGCTGCCCGGAACGCTACGCAGGGCAAAAGCGATTCTCGTCCTCCGTGCTTGCTTTTTCTCAGAAAGAGCCGTGGTGTGCGTTTTCGCGGGAAAACGCGTTTTCGGCCGAAAACGTGTACGTTTGCACTTCCCCGCCACAGGGAAGCTGCTAGCCGGGAATTCTCTGCCTGGTTCTACCCGCTGCCCGGAACGCTACGCAGGGCAAAAGTGATTCTCGTCCTCCGTGCTTGCTTTTTCTCAGAAAGAGCCGTGGTGTGCGTTTTCGCCGGAAAACGCGTTTTCGGCCGAAAACGTGTACGTTTGCACTTCCCGGCCACAGGTTAGCTGCTAGCCGGGAATTCTCTGCCTGGTTCTACCCGCTGCCCGCAACGCTACGCAGGGCAAAAGCGATTCTCGTCCTCTGTGCTTGCTTTTTCTCAGAAAGAGCCGTGGTGTGCGTTTTCGCCGGAAAATGCGCTTTCGGCCGAAAACGTGTACGTTTGCACTTCCCGGCCACAGGGAAGCTGCTAGCCGGGAATTCTCTGCCTGGTTCTACCCGCTGCCCGGAACGCTACGCAGGGCAAAAGCGATTCTCGTCCTCCGTGCTTGCTTTTTCTCAGAAAGAGCCGTGGTGTGCGTTTTCGCCGGAAAACGCGTTTTCGGCCGAAAACGTGTACGTTTGCACTTCCCCGCCACAGGGAAGCTGCTACCAGGGAATTCGCTGCCTGATTCTACCCGCTGCCCGGAACGCTACGCAGGGCAAAAGCGATTCTCGTCCTCCGTGCTTGCTTTTTCTCAGAAAGAGCCGTGGTGTGCGTTTTCGCCGGAAAACGCGTTTTCGGCCGAAAACGTGTACGTTTGCACTTCCCGGCCACAGGGAAGCTGCTAGACGGGAATTCTCTGCCTGGTTCTACCCGCTGCCCGGAACGCTACGCAGGGCAAAAGCGATTCTCGTCCTCCGTGCTTGCTTTTTCTCAGAAAGAGCCGTGGTGTGCGTTTTCGCCGGAAAACGCGTTTTCGGCCGAAAACGTGTACGTTTGCACTTCCCCGCCACAGGGAAGCTGCTAGCCGGGAATTCTCTGCCTGGTTCTACCCGCAGCCCGCAACGCTACGCAGGGTAAAAGCGATTCTCGTCCTCTGTGCTTGCTTTTTCTCAGAAAGAGCCGTGGTGTGCGTTTTCGCCGGAAAATGCGCTTTCGGCCGAAAACGTGTACGTTTGCACTTCCCGGCCACAGGGAAGCTGCTAGACGGGAATTCTCTGCCTGGTTCTACCCGCTGCCCGGAACGCTACGCAGGGCAAAAGCGATTCTCGTCCTCCGTGCTTGCTTTTTCTCAGAAAGAGCCGTGGTGTGCGTTTTCGCCGGAAAACGCGTTTTCGGCCGAAAACGTGTACGTTTGCACTTCCCCGCCACAGGGAAGCTGCTACCAGGGAATTCGCTGCCTGATTCTACCCGCTGCCCGGAACGCTACGCAGGGCAAAAGCGATTCTCGTCCTCCGTGCTTGCTTTTTCTCAGAAAGAGCCGTGGTGTGCGTTTTCGCCGGAAAACGCGTTTTCGGCCGAAAACGTGTACGTTTGCACTTCCCGGCCACAGGGAAGCTGCTAGACGGGAATTCTCTGCCTGGTTCTACCCGCTGCCCGGAACGCTACGCAGGGCAAAAGCGATTCTCGTCCTCCGTGCTTGCTTTTTCTCAGAAAGAGCCGTGGTGTGCGTTTTCGCCGCAAAACGCGTTTTCGGCCGAAAACGTGTACGTTTGCACGTCCCGGCCACAGGGAAGCTGCTAGCCGGGAATTCTCTGCCTGGTTCTACCCGCTGCCCGGAACGCTACTCAGGGAAAAAGCGATTCTCGTCCTCCGTGCTTGCTTTTTCTCAGAAAGAGCCGTGGTGTGCGTTTTCGCCGTAAACGCGTTTTCGGCCGAAAACGTGTACGTTTGCACTTCCCCGCCACAGGGAAGCTGCTAGCCGGCAATTCTCTGCCTGGTTCTACCCGCTGCCCGGAACGCTACGCAGGGCAAAAGCGATTCTCGTCCTCCGTGCTTGCTTTTTCTCAGAAAGAGCCGTGGTGTGCGTTTTCGCCGGAAAACGCGTTTTCGGCCGAAAACGTGTACGTTTGCACTTCCCGGCCACAGGGAAGCTGCTAGACGGGAATTCTCTGCCTGGTTCTACCCGCTGCCCGGAACGCTACGCAGGGCAAAAGCGATTCTCGTCCTCCGTGCTTGCTTTTTCTCAGAAAGAGCCGTGGTGTGCGTTTTCGCCGCAAAACGCGTTTTCGGCCGAAAACGTGTACGTTTGCACTTCCTGGCCACAGGGAAGCTGCTAGCCGGGAATTCTCTGCCTGGTTCTACCCGCTGCCCGGAACGCTACGCAGGGCAAAAGCGGTTCTCGTCCTCCGTGCTTGCTTTTTCTCAGAAAGAGCCGTGGTGTGCGTTTTCGCCGGAAAACGTGTTTTCGGCCGAAAACGTGTACGTTTGCACTTCCCCGCCACAGGGAAGCTGCTAGCCGGGAATTCGCTGCCTATTTCTACCCGCTGCTCGGAACGCTACGCAGGGCAAAAGCGATTCTCGTCCTCCGTGCTTGCTTTTTCTCAGAAAGAGCCGTGGTGTGCGTTTTCGCCGGAAAACGCGTTTTCGGCCGAAAACGTGTACGTTTGCTCTTCCCGGCCACAGGGAAGCTGCTAGCCGGGAATTCTCTGCCTGGTTCTACCCGCTGCCCGGAACGCTACGCAGGGCAAAAGCGGTTCTCGTCCTCCGTGCTTGCTTTTTCTCAGAAAGAGCCGTGGTGTGCGTTTTCGCCGGTAAACGCGTTTTCGGCCGAAAACGTGTACGTTTGCACTTCCCAGCCACAGGGAAACTGCTAGCCGGGAATTCTCTGCCTGGTTCTACCCGCTGCCCGGAACGCTACGCAGGGCAAAAGCGATTCTCGTCCTCCGTGCTTGCTTTTTCTCAGAAAGAGCCGTGGTGTGCGTTTTCGCGGGAAAACGCGTTTTCGCCCGAAAACGTGTACGTTTGCACTTCCCCGCCACAGGGAAGCTGCTAGCCGGGAATTCTCTGCCTGGTTCTACCCGCTGCCCGGAACGCTACGCAGGGCAAAAGCGATTCTCGTCCTCCGTGCTTGCTTTTTCTCAGAAAGAGCCGTGGTGTGCGTTTTCGCCGGAAAACGCGTTTTCGGCCGAAAACGTGTACGTTTGCACTTCCCCGCCACAGGGAAGCTGCTAGCCGGGAATTCTCTGCCTATTTCTACCCGCTGCTCAGAACGCTACGCAGGGCAAAAGCGATTCTCGTCCTCCGTGCTTGCTTTTTCTCAGAAAGAGCCGTGGTGTGCGTTTTCGCGGGAAAACGCGTTTTCGGCCGAAAACGTGTACGTTTGCACATCCCCGCCTCAGGGAAGCTGCTAGCCGGGAATTCTCTGCCTGGTTCTACCCGCTGCCCGGAACGCTACGCAGGGCTAAAGCGATTCTCGTCCTCCGTGCTTGCTTTTTCTCAGAAAGAGCCGTGGTGTGCGTTTTCGCCGTAAAACGCGTTTTCGGCCGAAAACGTGTACGTTTGCACTTCCCGGCCACAGGGAAGCTGCTAGCCGGCAATTCGCTGCCTGGTTCTACCCGCTGCCCGGAACGCTACGCAGGGCAAAAGCGATTTTCGTCCTCCGTGCTTGCTTTTTCTCAGAAAGAGCCGTGGTGTGCTTTTTCGCCGGAAAACGCGTTTTCGGCCGAAAACTTGTACGTTTGCACTTCCTGGCCACAGGGAAGCTGCTAGCCGGCAATTCGCTGCCTATTTCTACCCGCTGCTCAGAACGCTACGCAGGGCAAAAACGATTCTCGTCCTCCGTGCTTGCTTTTTCTCAGAAAGAGCCGTGGTGTGCGTTTTCTCCAGAAAACGCGTTTTCGGCCGGAAACGTGTACGTTTGCACTTCCCGGCCACAGGGAAGCTGCTAGCCGGCAATTCTCTGCCTGGTTCTACCCGCTGCCCAGAACGCTACGCAGGGCAAAAGCGATTCTCGTCCTCCGTGCTTGCTTTTTCTCAGAAAGAGCCGTGGTGTGCGTTTTCGCCGGAAAACGCGTTTTCGGCCGAAAACGTGTACGTTTGCACTTCCCGGCCACAGGGAAGCTGCTAGCCGGGAATTCTCTGCCTGGTTCTACCCGCTGCCCGGAACGCTACTCAGGGAAAAAGCGATTCTCGTCCTCCGTGCTTGCTTTTTCTCAGAAAGAGCCGTGGTGTGCGTTTTCGCCGGAAAACGCGTTTTCGGCCGAAAGCGTGTACGTTTGCACTTCCCGGCCACAGGGAAGCTGCTAGCCGGGAATTCTCTGCCTGGTTCTACCCGCTGCCCGGAACGCTACGCAGGGCAAAAGCGATTCTCGTCCTCCGTGCTTGCTTTTTCTCAGAAAGAGCCGTGGTGTGCGTTTTCGCCGTAAAACGCGTTTTCGGCCGAAAACGTGTACGTTTGCTCTTCCGGGCCACAGGGAAGCTGCTAGCTGGGAATTCTCTGCCTGGTTCTACCCGCTGCCCGGAACACTATGCAGGGCAAAAGCGATTCTCGTCCTCCGTGCTTGCTTTTTCTCAGAAAGAGCCGTGGTGTGCGTTTTCGCCGGAAAACGCGTTTTCGGCCGAAAACGTGTACGTTTGCACTTCCCCGCCACAGGGAAGCTGCTAGCAGGGAATTCGCTGCCTGGTTCTACCCGCTGCCCGGAACGCTACGCAGGGCAAAATCGATTCTCGTCCTCCGTGCTTGCTTTTTCTCAGAAAGAGCCGTGGTGTGCGTTTTCGCCGGAAAACGCGTTTTCGGCCGAAAACGTGTACGTTTGCACTTCCCGGCTACAGGGAAGCTGCTAGCCGGGAATTCTCTGCCTGGTTCTACCCGCTGCCCGGAACGCTACGCAGGGCAAAAGCGATTCTCGTCCTCCGTGCTTGCTTTTTCTCAGAAAGAGCCGTGGTGTGCGTTTTCGCGGGAAAACGCGTTTTCGGCCGAAAACGTGTACGTTTGCACTTCCCCGCCACAGGGAAGCTGCTAGCCGGGAATTCTCTGCCTGGTTCTACCCGCTGCCCGGAACGCTACGCAGGGCAAAAGTGATTCTCGTCCTCCGTGCTTGCTTTTTCTCAGAAAGAGCCGTGGTGTGCGTTTTCGCCGGAAAACGCGTTTTCGGCCGAAAACGTGTACGTTTGCACTTCCCCGCCACAGGGAAGCTGCTAGCCGGGAATTCTCTGCCTGGTTCTACCCGCTGCCCGCAACGCTACGCAGGGCAAAAGCGATTCTCGTCCTCTGTGCTTGCTTTTTCTCAGAAAGAGCCGTGGTGTGCGTTTTCGCCGGAAAATGCGCTTTCGGCCGAAAACGTGTACGTTTGCACTTCCCGGCCACAGGGAAGCTGCTAGACGGGAATTCTCTGCCTGGTTCTACCCGCTGCCCGGAACGCTACGCAGGGCAAAAGCGATTCTCGTCCTCCGTGCTTGCTTTTTCTCAGAAAGAGCCGTGGTGTGCGTTTTCGCCGGAAAACGCGTTTTCGGCCGAAAACGTGTACGTTTGCACTTCCCCGCCACAGGGAAGCTGCTACCAGGGAATTCGCTGCCTGATTCTACCCGCTGCCCGGAACGCTACGCAGGGCAAAAGCGATTCTCGTCCTCCGTGCTTGCTTTTTCTCAGAAAGAGCCGTGGTGTGCGTTTTCGCCGGAAAACGCGTTTTCGGCCGAAAACGTGTACGTTTGCACTTCCCGGCCACAGCGAAGCTGCTAGACGGGAATTCTCTGCCTGGTTCTACCCGCTGCCCGGAACGCTACGCAGGGCAAAAGCGATTCTCGTCCTCCGTGCTTGCTTTTTCTCAGAAAGAGCCGTGGTGTGCGTTTTCGCCGCAAAACGCGTTTTCGGCCGAAAACGTGTACGTTTGCACGTCCCGGCCACAGGGAAGCTGCTAGCCGGGAATTCTCTGCCTGGTTCTACCCGCTGCCCGGAACGCTACTCAGGGAAAAAGCGATTCTCGTCCTCCGTGCTTGCTTTTTCTCAGAAAGAGCCGTGGTGTGCGTTTTCGCCGTAAACGCGTTTTCGGCCGAAAACGTGTACGTTTGCACTTCCCCGCCACAGGGAAGCTGCTAGCCGGGAATTCTCTGCCTGGTTCTACCCGCTGCCCGGAACGCTACGCAGGGCAAAAGCGATTCTCGTCCTCCGTGCTTGCTTTTTCTCAGAAAGAGCCGTGGTGTGCGTTTTCGCCGGAAAACGCGTTTTCGGCCGAAAACGTGTACGTTTGCACTTCCCGGCCACAGGGAAGCTGCTAGACGGGAATTCTCTGCCTGGTTCTACCCGCTGCCCGGAACGCTACGCAGGGCAAAAGCGATTCTCGTCCTCCGTGCTTGCTTTTTCTCAGAAAGAGCCGTGGTGTGCGTTTTCGCCGCAAAACGCGTTTTCGGCCGAAAACGTGTACGTTTGCACTTCCCGGCCACAGGGAAGCTGCTAGCCGGGAATTCTCTGCCTGGTTCTACCCGCTGCCCGGAACGCTACGCAGGGCAAAAGCGATTCTCGTCCTCCGTGCTTGCTTTTTCTCAGAAAGAGCCGTGGTGTGCGTTTTCGCCGTAAAACGCGTTTTCGGCCGAAAACGTGTACGTTTGCACTTCCCGGCCACAGGGAAGCTGCTAGCCGGCAATTCGCTGCCTGGTTCTACCCGCTGCCCGGAACGCTACGCAGGGCAAAAGCGATTTTCGTCCTCCGTGCTTGCTTTTTCTCAGAAAGAGCCGTGGTGTGCTTTTTCGCCGGAAAACGCGTTTTCGGCCGAAAACTTGTACGTTTGCACTTCCTGGCCACAGGGAAGCTGCTAGCCGGCAATTCGCTGCCTATTTCTACCCGCTGCTCAGAACGCTACGCAGGGCAAAAACGATTCTCGTCCTCCGTGCTTGCTTTTTCTCAGAAAGAGCCGTGGTGTGCGTTTTCTCCAGAAAACGCGTTTTCGGCCGGAAACGTGTACGTTTGCACTTCCCGGCCACAGGGAAGCTGCTAGCCGGCAATTCTCTGCCTGGTTCTACCCGCTGCCCAGAACGCTACGCAGGGCAAAAGCGATTCTCGTCCTCCGTGCTTGCTTTTTCTCAGAAAGAGCCGTGGTGTGCGTTTTCGCCGGAAAACGCGTTTTCGACCGAAAACGTTTACGTTTGCACTTCCCGGCCACAGGGAAGCTGCTAGCCGGGAATTCTCTGCCTGGTTCTACCCGCTGCCCGGAACGCTACTCAGGGAAAAAGCGATTCTCGTCCTCCGTGCTTGCTTTTTCTCAGAAAGAGCCGTGGTGTGCGTTTTCGCCGGAAAACGCGTTTTCGGCCGAAAGCGTGTACGTTTGCACTTCCCGGCCACAGGGAAGCTGCTAGCCGGGAATTCTCTGCCTGGTTCTACCCGCTGCCCGGAACGCTACGCAGGGCAAAAGCGATTCTCGTCCTCCGTGCTTGCTTTTTCTCAGAAAGAGCCGTGGTGTGCGTTTTCGCCGTAAAACGCGTTTTCGGCCGAAAACGTGTACGTTTGCTCTTCCGGGCCACAGGGAAGCTGCTAGCTGGGAATTCTCTGCCTGGTTCTACCCGCTGCCCGGAACACTATGCAGGGCAAAAGCGATTCTCGTCCTCCGTGCTTGCTTTTTCTCAGAAAGAGCCGTGGTGTGCGTTTTCGCCGGAAAACGCGTTTTCGGCCGAAAACGTGTACGTTTGCACTTCCCCGCCACAGGGAAGCTGCTAGCAGGGAATTCGCTGCCTGGTTCTACCCGCTGCCCGGAACGCTACGCAGGGCAAAATCGATTCTCGTCCTCCGTGCTTGCTTTTTCTCAGAAAGAGCCGTGGTGTGCGTTTTCGCCGGAAAACGCGTTTTCGGCCGAAAACGTGTACGTTTGCACTTCCCGGCTACAGGGAAGCTGCTAGCCGGGAATTCTCTGCCTGGTTCTACCCGCTGCCCGGAACGCTACGCAGGGCAAAAGCGATTCTCGTCCTCCGTGCTTGCTTTTTCTCAGAAAGAGCCGTGGTGTGCGTTTTCGCGGGAAAACGCGTTTTCGGCCGAAAACGTGTACGTTTGCACTTCCCCGCCACAGGGAAGCTGCTAGCCGGGAATTCTCTGCCTGGTTCTACCCGCTGCCCGGAACGCTACGCAGGGCAAAAGTGATTCTCGTCCTCCGTGCTTGCTTTTTCTCAGAAAGAGCCGTGGTGTGCGTTTTCGCCGGAAAACGCGTTTTCGGCCGAAAACGTGTACGTTTGCACTTCCCCGCCACAGGGAAGCTGCTAGCCGGGAATTCTCTGCCTGGTTCTACCCGCTGCCCGCAACGCTACGCAGGGCAAAAGCGATTCTCGTCCTCCGTGCTTGCTTTTTCTCAGAAAGAGCCGTGGTGTGCGTTTTCGCGGGAAAACGTGTTTTCGGCCGAAAACGTGTACATTTGCACTTTCCGGCCACAGGGAAGCTGCTAGCCGGGAATTCTCTGCCTGGTTCTACCCGCTGCCCGGAACGCTACGCAGGGCAAAAGCGATTCTCGTCCTCCGTGCTTGCTTTTTCTCAGAAAGAGCCGTGGTGTGCGTTTTCGCCGGAAAACGCGTTTTCGGCCGAAAACGTGTACGTTTGCACTTCCCCGCCACAGGGAAGCTGCTACCAGGGAATTCGCTGCCTGATTCTACCCGCTGCCCGGAACGCTACGCAGGGCAAAAGCGATTCTCGTCCTCCGTGCTTGCTTTTTCTCAGAAAGAGCCGTGGTGTGCGTTTTCGCCGGAAAACGCGCTTTCGGCCGAAAACGTGTACGTTTGCACTTCCCGGCCACAGGGAAGCTGCTAGCCGGGAATTCTCTGCCTGGTTCTACCCGCTGCCCGGAACGCTACGCAGGGCAAAAGCGATTCTCGTCCTCCGTGCTTGCTTTTTCTCAGAAAGAGCCGTGGTGTGCGTTTTCGCCGGAAAACGCTTTTTCGGCCGAAAACGTGTACGTTTGCACTTCCCGGCCACAGGGAAGCTGCTAGCCGGGAATTCTCTGCCTGGTTCTACCCGCTGCCCGGAACGCTACGCAGGGCAAAAGCGATTCTCGTCCTCCGTGCTTGCTTTTTCTCAGAAAGAGCCGTGGTGTACGTTTTCGCCGTAAACGCGTTTTCGGCCGAAAACGTGTACGTTTGCACTTCCCCGCCACAGGGAAGCTGCTAGCCGGGAATTCTCTGCCTGGTTCTACCCGCTGCCCGGAACGCTACGCAGGGCAAAAGCGATTCTCGTCCTCCGTGCTTGCTTTTTCTCAGAAAGAGCCGTGGTGTGCGTTTTCGCCGGAAAACGCGTTTTCGGCCGAAAACGTGTACGTTTGCACTTCCCGGCCACAGGGAAGCTGCTAGCCGGGAATTCTCTGCCTGGTTCTACCCGCTGCCCGGAACGCTACGCAGGGCAAAAGCGATTCTCGTCCTCCGTGCTTGCTTTTTCTCAGAAAGAGCCGTGGTGTGCGTTTTCGCCGGAAAACGCGTTTTCGGCCGAAAACGTGTACGTTTGCACTTCCCGCCCACAGGGAAGCTGCTAGCCGGCAATTCTCTGCCTGGTTCTACCCGCTGCACAGAACGCTACTCAGGGAAAAAGCGATTCTCGTCCTCCGTGCTTGCTTTTTCTCAGAAAGAGCCGTGGTGTGCGTTTTCGCCGTAAACGCGTTTTCGGCCGAAAACGTGTACGTTTGCACTTCCCCGCCACAGGGAAGCTGCTAGCCGGGAATTCTCTGCCTGGTTCTACCCGCTGCCCGGAACGCTACGCAGGGCAAAAGCGATTCTCGTCCTCCGTGCTTGCTTTTTCTCAAAAAGAGCCGTGGTGTGCGTTTTCGCCGGAAAACGCGTTTTCGGCCGAAAACGTGTACGTTTGCTCTTCCCGGCCACAGGGAAGCTGCTAGCCGGGAATTCTCTGCCTGGTTCTACCCGCTGCCCGGAACGCTACGCAGGGCAAAAGCGGTTCTCGTCCTCCGTGCTTGCTTTTTCTCAGAAAGAGCCGTGGTGTGCGTTTTCGCCGGAAAACGCGTTTTCGGCCGAAAACGTGTACGTTTGCAATTCCCCGCGACAGGGAAGCTGCTAGCCGGGAATTCGCTACCTATTTCTACCCGCTGCTCGGAACGCTACGCAGGGCAAAAGCGATTCTCGTCCTCCGTGCTTGCTTTTTCTCAGAAAGAGCCGTGGTGTGCGTTTTCGCCGGAAAACGCGTTTTCGGCCGAAAACGTGTACGTTTGCACTTCCCGGCCACAGGGAAGCTGCTAGACGGGAATTCTCTGCCTGGTTCTACCCGCTGCCCGGAACGCTACGCAGGGCAAAAGCAATTCTCGTCCTCCGTGCTTGCTTTTTCTCAGAAAGAGCCGTGGTGTGCGTTTTCGCCGGAAAACGCGTTTTCGGCCGAAAACGTGTACGTTTGCACTTCCCCGCCACAGGGAAGCTGCTAGCCGGGAATTCGCTGCCTATTTCTACCCGCTGCTCGGAACGCTACGCAGGGCAAAAGCGATTCTCGTCCTCCGTGCTTGCTTTTTCTCAGAAAGAGCCGTGGTGTGCGTTTTCGCCGGAAAACGCGTTTTCGGCCGAAAACGTGTACGTTTGCTCTTCCCGGCCACAGGGAAGCTGCTAGCCGGGAATTCTCTGCCTGGTTCTACCCGCTGCCCGGAACGCTACGCAGGGCAATAGCGGTTCTCGTCCTCCGTGCTTGCTTTTTCTCAGAAAGAGCCGTGGTGTGCGTTTTCGCCGGTAAACGCGTTTTCGGCCGAAAACGTGTACGTTTGCACTTCCCAGCCACAGGGAAACTGCTAGCCGGGAATTCTCTGCCTGGTTCTACCCGCTGCCCGCAACGCTACGCAGGGCAAAAGCGATTCTCGTCCTCCGTGCTTGCTTTTTCTCAGAAAGAGCCGTGGTGTGCGTTTTCGCCGCAAAACGCGTTTTCGGCCGAAAACGTGTACGTTTGCACTTCCCGGCCACAGGGAAGCTGCTAGCCGGGAATTCTCTGCCTGGTTCTACCCGCTGCCCGGAACGCTACGCAGGGCAAAAGCGATTCTCGTCCTCCGTGCTTGCTTTTTCTCAGAAAGAGCCGTGGTGTGCGTTTTCGCCGGAAAACGCGTTTTCGGCCGAAAACGTGTACGTTTGCACTTCCCCGCCACAGGGAAGCTGCTAGCCGGGAATTCTCTGCCTGGTTCTACCCGCTGCCCGCAACGCTACGCAGGGCAAAAGCGATTCTCGTCCTCCGTGCTTGCTTTTTCTCAGAAAGAGCCGTGGTGTGCGTTTTCGCCAGAAAACGCGCTTTCGGCCGAAAACGTGTACGTTTGCACTTCCCGGCCACAGGGAAGCTGCTAGCCGGCAATTCGCTGCCTGGTTCTACCCGCTGCCCGGAACGCTACGCAGGGCAAAAGCGATTCTCGTCCTCCGTGCTTGCTTTTTCTCAGAAAGAGCCGTGGTGTGCGTTTTCGCCGGAAAACGCGTTTTCGGCCGAAAACGTGTACGTTTGCACTTCCCGGCCACAGGGAAGCTGCTAGCCGGCAATTCTCTGCCTGGTTCTACCCGCTGCCCGGAACGCTACGCAGGGCAAAAGCGATTCTCGTCCTCCGTGCTTGCTTTTTCTCAGAAAGAGCCGTGGTGTGCGTTTTCGCCGGAAAACGCGTTTTCGGCCGAAAACGTGTACGTTTGCACTTCCCCTCCACAGGGAAGCTGCTACCAGGGAATTCGCTGCCTGATTCTACCCGCTGCCCGGAACGCTACGCAGGGCAAAAGCGATTCTCGTCCTCCGTGCTTGCTTTTTCTCAGAAAGAGCCGTGGTGTGCGTTTTCGCCGGAAAACGCGTTTTCGGCCGAAAACGTGTACGTTTGCACTTCCCGGCCACAGGGAAGCTGCTAGACGGGAATTCTCTGCCTGGTTCTACCCGCTGCCCGGAACGCTACGCAGGGCAAAAGCGATTCTCGTCCTCCGTGCTTGCTTTTTCTCAGAAAGAGCCGTGGTGTGCGTTTTCGCCGCAAAACGCGTTTTCGGCCGAAAACGTGTACGTTTGCACTTCCCAGCCACAGGGAAGCTGCTAGCAGGGAATTCTCTGCCTGGTTCTACCCGCTGCCCGGAACAATACGCAGGGCAAAAGCGATTCTCGTCCTCCGTGCTTGCTTTTTCTCAGAAAGAGCCGTGGTGTGCGTTTTCGCGGGAAAACGCGTTTTCGCCCGAAAACGTGTACGTTTGCACTTCCCCGCCACAGGGAAGCTGCTAGCCGGGAATTCTCTGCCTGGTTCTACCCGCTGCCCGGAACGCTACGCAGGGCAAAAGCGATTCTCGTCCTCCGTGCTTGCTTTTTCTCAGAAAGAGCCGTGGTGTGCGTTTTCGCCGGAAAACGCGTTTTCGGCCGAAAACGTGTACGTTTGCACTTCCCCGCCACAGGGAAGCTGCTAGCCGGGAATTCTCTGCCTATTTCTACCCGCTGCTCAGAACGCTACGCAGGGCAAAAGCGATTCTCGTCCTCCGTGCTTGCTTTTTCTCAGAAAGAGCCGTGGTGTGCTTTTTCGCCGGAAAACGCGTTTTCGGCCGAAAACGTGTACGTTTGCACATCCCCGCCTCAGGGAAGCTGCTAGCCGGGAATTCTCTGCCTGGTTCTACCCGCTGCCCGGAACGCTACGCAGGGCAAAAGCGATTCTCGTCCTCCGTGCTTGCTTTTTCTCAGAAAGAGCCGTGGTGTGCGTTTTCGCCGGAAAACGCGTTTTCGGCCGAAAACGTGTACGTTTGCACTTCCCCGCCACAGGGAAGCTGCTAGCCGGCAATTCGCTGCCTGGTTCTACCCGCTGCCCGGAACGCTACGCAGGGCAAAAGCGATTTTCGTCCTCCGCGCTTGCTTTTTCTCAGAAAGAGCCGTGGTGTGCGTTTTCGACGGAAAACGCGTTTTCGGCCGAAAACGTGTACGTTTGCACTTCCTGGCCACAGGGAAGCTGCTAGCCGGCAATTCGCTGCCTATTTCTACCCGCTGCTCAGAACGCTACGGAGGGCAAAAACGATTCTCGTCCTCCGTGCTTGCTTTTTCTCAGAAAGAGCCGTGGTGTGCGTTTTCTCCAGAAAACGCGTTTTCGGCCGGAAACGTGTACGTTTGCACTTCCCCGCCACAGGGAAGCTGCTAGCCGGGAATTCGCTGCCTATTTCTACCCGCTGCTCGGAACGCTACGCAGGGCAAAAGCGATTCTCGTCCTCCGTGCTTGCTTTTTCTCAGAAAGAGCCGTGGTGTGCGTTTTCGCCGGAAAACGCGTTTTCGGCCGAAAACGTGCACGTTTGCACTTCCCCGCCAAAGGGAAGCTGCTAGCCGGGAATTCTCTGCCTGGTTCTACCCGCTGCCCGCAACGCTACGCAGGGCAAAAGCGATTCTCGTCCTCCGTGCTTGCTTTTTCTCAGAAAGAGCCGTGGTGTGCGTTTTCGCCGGAAAACGCGCTTTCGGCCGAAAACGTGTACGTTTGCACTTCCCGGCCACAGGGAAGCTGCTAGCCGGGAATTCTCTGCCTGGTTCTACCCGCTGCCCGGAACGCTACGCAGGGCAAAATCGATTCTCGTCCTCCGTGCTTGCTTTTTCTCAGAAAGAGCCGTGGTGTGCGTTTTCGCCGGAAAACGCGTTTTCGGCCGAAAACGTGTACGTTTGCACTTCCCGGCTACAGGGAAGCTGCTAGCCGGGAATTCTCTGCCTGGTTCTACCCGCTGCCCGGAACGCTACGCAGGGCAAAAGCGATTCTCGTCCTCCGTGCTTGCTTTTTCTCAGAAAGAGCCGTGGTGTGCGTTTTCGCGGGAAAACGCGTTTTCGGCCGAAAACGTGTACGTTTGCACTTCCCCGCCACAGGGAAGCTGCTAGCCGGGAATTCTCTGCCTGGTTCTACCCGCTGCCCGGAACGCTACGCAGGGCAAAAGTGATTCTCGTCCTCCGTGCTTGCTTTTTCTCAGAAAGAGCCGTGGTGTGCTTTTTCGCCGGAAAACGCGTTTTCGGCCGAAAACGTGTACGTTTGCACTTCCCCGCCACAGGGAAGCTGCTAGCCGGGAATTCTCTGCCTGGTTCTACCCGCTGCCCGCAACGCTACGCAGGGCAAAAGCGATTCTCGTCCTCCGTGCTTGCTTTTTCTCAGAAAGAGCCGTGGTGTGCGTTTTCGCGGGAAAACGTGTTTTCGGCCGAAAACGTGTACATTTGCACTTTCCGGCCACAGGGAAGCTGCTAGCCGGGAATTCTCTGCCTGGTTCTACCCGCTGCCCGGAACGCTACGCAGGGCAAAAGCGATTCTCGTCCTCCGTGCTTGCTTTTTCTCAGAAAGAGCCGTGGTGTGCGTTTTCGCCGGAAAACGCGTTTTCGGCCGAAAACGTGTACGTTTGCACTTCCCCGCCACAGGGAAGCTGCTACCAGGGAATTCGCTGCCTGATTCTACCCGCTGCCCGGAACGCTACGCAGGGCAAAAGCGATTCTCGTCCTCCGTGCTTGCTTTTTCTCAGAAAGAGCCGTGGTGTGCGTTTTCGCCGGAAAACGCGCTTTCGGCCGAAAACGTGTACGTTTGCACTTCCCGGCCACAGGGAAGCTGCTAGCCGGGAATTCTCTGCCTGGTTCTACCCGCTGCCCGGAACGCTACGCAGGGCAAAAGCGATTCTCGTCCTCCGTGCTTGCTTTTTCTCAGAAAGAGCCGTGGTGTGCGTTTTCGCCGGAAAACGCTTTTTCGGCCGAAAACGTGTACGTTTGCACTTCCCGGCCACAGGGAAGCTGCTAGCCGGGAATTCTCTGCCTGGTTCTACCCGCTGCCCGGAACGCTACGCAGGGCAAAAGCGATTCTCGTCCTCCGTGCTTGCTTTTTCTCAGAAAGAGCCGTGGTGTACGTTTTCGCCGTAAACGCGTTTTCGGCCGAAAACGTGTACGTTTGCACTTCCCCGCCACAGGGAAGCTGCTAGCCGGGAATTCTCTGCCTGGTTCTACCCGCTGCCCGGAACGCTACGCAGGGCAAAAGCGATTCTCGTCCTCCGTGCTTGCTTTTTCTCAGAAAGAGCCGTGGTGTGCGTTTTCGCCGGAAAACGCGTTTTCGGCCGAAAACGTGTACGTTTGCACTTCCCGGCCACAGGGAAGCTGCTAGCCGGGAATTCTCTGCCTGGTTCTACCCGCTGCCCGGAACGCTACGCAGGGCAAAAGCGATTCTCGTCCTCCGTGCTTGCTTTTTCTCAGAAAGAGCCGTGGTGTGCGTTTTCGCCGCAAAACGCGTTTTCGGCCGAAAACGTGTACGTTTGCACTTCCCGCCCACAGGGAAGCTGCTAGCCGGCAATTCTCTGCCTGGTTCTACCCGCTGCACAGAACGCTACTCAGGGAAAAAGCGATTCTCGTCCTCCGTGCTTGCTTTTTCTCAGAAAGAGCCGTGGTGTGCGTTTTCGCCGTAAACGCGTTTTCGGCCGAAAACGTGTACGTTTGCACTTCCCCGCCACAGGGAAGCTGCTAGCCGGGAATTCTCTGCCTGGTTCTACCCGCTGCCCGGAACGCTACGCAGGGCAAAAGCGATTCTCGTCCTCCGTGCTTGCTTTTTCTCAGAAAGAGCCGTGGTGTGCGTTTTCGCCGGAAAACGCGTTTTCGGCCGAAAACGTGTACATTTGCTCTTCCCGGCCACAGGGAAGCTGCTAGCCGGGAATTCTCTGCCTGGTTCTACCCGCTGCCCGGAACGCTACGCAGGGCAAAAGCGGTTCTCGTCCTCCGTGCTTGCTTTTTCTCAGAAAGAGCCGTGGTGTGCGTTTTCGCCGGAAAACGCGTTTTCGGCCGAAAACGTGTACGTTTGCAATTCCCCGCGACAGGGAAGCTGCTAGCCGGGAATTCGCTACCTATTTCTACCCGCTGCTCGGAACGCTACGCAGGGCAAAAGCGATTCTCGTCCTCCGTGCTTGCTTTTTCTCAGAAAGAGCCGTGGTGTGCGTTTTCGCCGGAAAACGCGTTTTCGGCCGAAAACGTGTACGTTTGCACTTCCCGGCCACAGGGAAGCTGCTAGACGGGAATTCTCTGCCTGGTTCTACCCGCTGCCCGGAACGCTACGCAGGGCAAAAGCAATTCTCGTCCTCCGTGCTTGCTTTTTCTCAGAAAGAGCCGTGGTGTGCGTTTTCGCCGGAAAACGCGTTTTCGGCCGAAAACGTGTACGTTTGCACTTCCCCGCCACAGGGAAGCTGCTAGCCGGGAATTCGCTGCCTATTTCTACCCGCTGCTCGGAACGCTACGCAGGGCAAAAGCGATTCTCGTCCTCCGTGCTTGCTTTTTCTCAGAAAGAGCCGTGGTGTGCGTTTTCGCCGGAAAACGCGTTTTCGGCCGAAAACGTGTACGTTTGCTCTTCCCGGCCACAGGGAAGCTGCTAGCCGGGAATTCTCTGCCTGGTTCTACCCGCTGCCCGGAACGCTACGCAGGGCAATAGCGGTTCTCGTCCTCCGTGCTTGCTTTTTCTCAGAAAGAGCCGTGGTGTGCGTTTTCGCCGGTAAACGCGTTTTCGGCCGAAAACGTGTACGTTTGCACTTCCCAGCCACAGGGAAACTGCTAGCCGGGAATTCTCTGCCTGGTTCTACCCGCTGCCCGCAACGCTACGCAGGGCAAAAGCGATTCTCGTCCTCCGTGCTTGCTTTTTCTCAGAAAGAGCCGTGGTGTGCGTTTTCGCCGCAAAACGCGTTTTCGGCCGAAAACGTGTACGTTTGCACTTCCCGGCCACAGGGAAGCTGCTAGCCGGGAATTCTCTGCCTGGTTCTACCCGCTGCCCGGAACGCTACGCAGGGCAAAAGCGATTCTCGTCCTCCGTGCTTGCTTTTTCTCAGAAAGAGCCGTGGTGTGCGTTTTCGCCGGAAAACGCGTTTTCGGCCGAAAACGTGTACGTTTGCACTTCCCCGCCACAGGGAAGCTGCTAGCCGGGAATTCTCTGCCTGGTTCTACCCGCTGCCCGCAACGCTACGCAGGGCAAAAGCGATTCTCGTCCTCCGTGCTTGCTTTTTCTCAGAAAGAGCCGTGGTGTGCGTTTTCGCCAGAAAACGCGCTTTCGGCCGAAAACGTGTACGTTTGCACTTCCCGGCCACAGGGAAGCTGCTAGCCGGCAATTCGCTGCCTGGTTCTACCCGCTGCCCGGAACGCTACGCAGGGCAAAAGCGATTCTCGTCCTCCGTGCTTGCTTTTTCTCAGAAAGAGCCGTGGTGTGCGTTTTCGCCGGAAAACGCGTTTTCGGCCGAAAACGTGTACGTTTGCACTTCCCGGCCACAGGGAAGCTGCTAGCCGGCAATTCTCTGCCTGGTTCTACCCGCTGCCCGGAACGCTACGCAGGGCAAAAGCGATTCTCGTCCTCCGTGCTTGCTTTTTCTCAGAAAGAGCCGTGGTGTGCGTTTTCGCCGGAAAACGCGTTTTCGGCCGAAAACGTGTACGTTTGCACTTCCCCTCCACAGGGAAGCTGCTACCAGGGAATTCGCTGCCTGATTCTACCCGCTGCCCGGAACGCTACGCAGGGCAAAAGCGATTCTCGTCCTCCGTGCTTGCTTTTTCTCAGAAAGAGCCGTGGTGTGCGTTTTCGCCGGAAAACGCGTTTTCGGCCGAAAACGTGTACGTTTGCACTTCCCGGCCACAGGGAAGCTGCTAGACGGGAATTCTCTGCCTGGTTCTACCCGCTGCCCGGAACGCTACGCAGGGCAAAAGCGATTCTCGTCCTCCGTGCTTGCTTTTTCTCAGAAAGAGCCGTGGTGTGCGTTTTCGCCGCAAAACGCGTTTTCGGCCGAAAACGTGTACGTTTGCACTTCCCAGCCACAGGGAAGCTGCTAGCAGGGAATTCTCTGCCTGGTTCTACCCGCTGCCCGGAACAATACGCAGGGCAAAAGCGATTCTCGTCCTCCGTGCTTGCTTTTTCTCAGAAAGAGCCGTGGTGTGCGTTTTCGCGGGAAAACGCGTTTTCGCCCGAAAACGTGTACGTTTGCACTTCCCCGCCACAGGGAAGCTGCTAGCCGGGAATTCTCTGCCTGGTTCTACCCGCTGCCCGGAACGCTACGCAGGGCAAAAGCGATTCTCGTCCTCCGTGCTTGCTTTTTCTCAGAAAGAGCCGTGGTGTGCGTTTTCGCCGGAAAACGCGTTTTCGGCCGAAAACGTGTACGTTTGCACTTCCCCGCCACAGGGAAGCTGCTAGCCGGGAATTCTCTGCCTATTTCTACCCGCTGCTCAGAACGCTACGCAGGGCAAAAGCGATTCTCGTCCTCCGTGCTTGCTTTTTCTCAGAAAGAGCCGTGGTGTGCTTTTTCGCCGGAAAACGCGTTTTCGGCCGAAAACGTGTACGTTTGCACATCCCCGCCTCAGGGAAGCTGCTAGCCGGGAATTCTCTGCCTGGTTCTACCCGCTGCCCGGAACGCTACGCAGGGCAAAAGCGATTCTCGTCCTCCGTGCTTGCTTTTTCTCAGAAAGAGCCGTGGTGTGCGTTTTCGCCGGAAAACGCGTTTTCGGCCGAAAACGTGTACGTTTGCACTTCCCCGCCACAGGGAAGCTGCTAGCCGGCAATTCGCTGCCTGGTTCTACCCGCTGCCCGGAACGCTACGCAGGGCAAAAGCGATTTTCGTCCTCCGCGCTTGCTTTTTCTCAGAAAGAGCCGTGGTGTGCGTTTTCGACGGAAAACGCGTTTTCGGCCGAAAACGTGTACGTTTGCACTTCCTGGCCACAGGGAAGCTGCTAGCCGGCAATTCGCTGCCTATTTCTACCCGCTGCTCAGAACGCTACGGAGGGCAAAAACGATTCTCGTCCTCCGTGCTTGCTTTTTCTCAGAAAGAGCCGTGGTGTGCGTTTTCTCCAGAAAACGCGTTTTCGGCCGGAAACGTGTACGTTTGCACTTCCCCGCCACAGGGAAGCTGCTAGCCGGGAATTCGCTGCCTATTTCTACCCGCTGCTCGGAACGCTACGCAGGGCAAAAGCGATTCTCGTCCTCCGTGCTTGCTTTTTCTCAGAAAGAGCCGTGGTGTGCGTTTTCGCCGGAAAACGCGTTTTCGGCCGAAAACGTGCACGTTTGCACTTCCCCGCCAAAGGGAAGCTGCTAGCCGGGAATTCTCTGCCTGGTTCTACCCGCTGCCCGCAACGCTACGCAGGGCAAAAGCGATTCTCGTCCTCCGTGCTTGCTTTTTCTCAGAAAGAGCCGTGGTGTGCGTTTTCGCCGGAAAACGCGCTTTCGGCCGAAAACGTGTACGTTTGCACTTCCCGGCCACAGGGAAGCTGCTAGCCGGGAATTCTCTGCCTGGTTCTACCCGCTGCCCGGAACGCTACGCAGGGCAAAAGCGATTCTCGTCCTCCGTGCTTGCTTTTTCTCAGAAAGAGCCGTGGTGTGCGTTTTCGCGGGAAAACGTGTTTTCGGCCGAAAACGTGTACGTTTGCTCTTCCCCGCCACAGGGAAGCTGCTAGACGGGAATTCTCTGCCTGGTTCTACCCGCTGCCAGGAACGCTACGCAGGGCAAAAGCGATTATCGTCCTCCGTGCTTGCTTTTTCTCAGAAAGAGCCGTGGTGTGCGTTTTCGCCGGAAAACGCGTTTTCGGCCGAAAACGTGTACGTTTGCACTTCCCGGCCACAGGGAAGCTGCTAGCCGGGAATTCTCTGCCTGGTTCTACCCGCTGCCCGGAACGCTACGCAGGGCAAAATCGATTCTCGTCCTCCGTGCTTGTTTTTTCTCAGAAAGAACCATGGTGTGCTTTTTCTCCGGAAAACGCGTTTTCGGCCGGAAACGTGTACGTTTGCTCTTCCCCGCCACAGGGAAGCTGCTAGACGGGAATTCTCTGCCTATTTCTACCCGCTGCTCAGAACGCTACGCAGGGCAAAAGCGATTCTCGTCCTCCGTGCTTGCTTTTTCTCAGAAAGAGCCGTGGTGTGCGTTTTCGCCGGAAAACGCGTTTTCGGCCGAAAACGTGTACGTTTGCACTTCCCGGCCACAGGGAAGCTGCTAGCCGGGAATTCTCTGCCTGGTTCTACCCGCTGCCCGGAACGCTACGCAGGGCAAAAGCGATTCTCGTCCTCCGTGCTTGCTTTTTCTCAGAAAGAGCCGTGGTGTGCGTTTTCGCCGGAAAACGCGTTTTCGGCCGAAAACGTGTACGTTTGCACTTCCCGGCCACAGGGAAGCTGCTAGCCGGGAATTCTCTGCCTGGTTCTACCCGCTGCTCAGAACACTACGCAGGGCAAAAGCGATTCTCGTCCTCCGTGCTTGCTTTTTCTCAGAAAGAGCCGTGGTGTGCGTTTTCGCCGGAAAACACGTTTTCGGCCGAAAACGTGTACGTTTGCACTTCCCGGCCACAGGGAAGCTGCTAGACGGGAATTCTCTGCCTGGTTCTACCCGCTGCCCGGAACGCTACGCAGGGCAAAAGCGATTCTCGTCCTCCGTGCTTGCTTTTTCCCAGAAAGAGCCGTGGTGTGCGTTTTCGCCGGAAAACGCGTTTTCGGCCGAAAACGTGTACGTTTGCACTTCCCGGCCACAGGGAAGCTGCTAGACGGGAATTCTCTGCCTGGTTCTACCCGCTGCCCGGAACGCTACGCAGGGCAAAAGCGATTCTCGTCCTCCGTGCTTGCTTTTTCTCAGAAAGAGCCGTGGTGTGCGTTTTCGCCGGAAAACGCGTTTTCGGCCGAAAACGTGTACGTTTGCACTTCCCGGCCACAGGGAAGCTGCTAGCCGGCAATTCGCTGCCTGGTTCTACCCGCTGCCCGGAACGCTACGCAGGGCAAAAGCGATTCTCGTCCTCCATGCTTGCTTTTTCTCAGAAAGAGCCGTGGTGTGAGTTTTCGCGGGAAAACGCGTTTTCGGCCGAAAACGTGTACGTTTGCACTTCCCGGCCACAGGGAAGCTGCTAGCCGGGAATTCTCTGCCTGGTTCTACCCGCTGCCCGGAACGCTACGCAGGGCAAAAGCGATTCTCGTCCTCCGTGCTTGCTTTTTCTCAGAAAGAGCCGTGGTGTGAGTTTTCGCGGGAAAACGCGTTTTCGGCCGAAAACCTGTACGTTTGCACTTCCCGGCCACAGGGAAGCTGCTAGCCGGGAATTCTCTGCCTGGTTCTACCCGCTGCCCGGAACGCTACGCAGGGCAAAAGCGATTCTCGTCCTCCGTGCTTGCTTTTTCTCAGAAAGAGCCGTGGTGTGCGTTTTCGCCGGAAAACGCGTTTTCGGCCGAAAACGTGTACGTTTGCACTTCCCGGCCACAGGGAAGCTGCTAGCCGGGAATTCTCTGCCTGGTTCTACCCGCTGCCCGGAACGCTACGCAGGGCAAAAGCGATTCTCGTCCTCCGTGCTTGCTTTTTCTCAGAAAGAGCCGTGGTGTGCGTTTTCGCCGGAAAACGCGTTTTCGGCCGAAAACGTGTACGTTTGCACTTCCCGGCCACAGGGAAGCTGCTAGCCGGGAATTCTCTGCCTGGTTCTACCCGCTGCCCGGAACGCTACGCAGGGCAAAAGCGATTCTCGTCCTCCGTGCTTGCTTTTTCTCAGAAAGAGCCATGGTGTGCTTTTTCGCCGGAAAACGCGTTTTCGGCCGAAAACGTGTACGTTTGCACTTCCCGGCCACAGGGAAGCTGCTAGCCGGGAATTCTCTGCCTGGTTCTACCCGCTGCTCAGAACGCTACGCAGGGCAAAAGCGATTCTCGTCCTCCGTGCTTGCTTTTTCTCAGAAAGAGCCGTGGTGTGCGTTTTCGCCGGAAAACGCGTTTTCGGCCGAAAACGTGTACGTTTGCTCTTCCCCGCCACAGGGAAGCTGCTAGACGGGAATTCTCTGCCTGGTTCTACCCGCTGCCGGGAACGCTACGCAGGGCAAAAGCGATTCTCGTCCTCCGTGCTTGCTTTTTCTCAGAAAGAGCCGTGGTGTGCGTTTTCGCCGGAAAACGCGTTTTCGGCCGAAAACGTGTACGTTTGCACTTCCCGGCCACAGGGAAGCTGCTAGCCTGGAATTCTCTGCCTGGTTCTACCCGCTGCCCGGAACGCTACGCAGGGCAAAAGCGATTCTCGTCCTCCGTGCTTGCTTTTTCTCAGAAAGAGCCGTGGTGTGCGTTTTCGCCGGAAAACGCGTTTTCGGCCGAAAACGTGTACGTTTGCACTTCCCGGCCACAGGGAAGCTGCTAGCCGGGAATTCTCTGCCTGGTTCTACCCGCTGCCAGGAACGCTACGCAGGGCAAAAGCGATTCTCGTCCTCCGTGCTTGCTTTTTCTCAGAAAGAGCCGTGGTGTGCGTTTTCGCCGGAAAACGCGTTTTCGGCCGAAAACGTGTACGTTTGCACTTCCCGGCCACAGGGAAGCTGCTAGCCGGGAATTCTCTGCCTGGTTCTACCCGCTGCCCGGAACGCTACGCAGGGCAAAATCGATTCTCGTCCTCCGTGCTTGTTTTTTCTCAGAAAGAACCATGGTGTGCTTTTTCTCCGGAAAACGCGTTTTCGGCCGGAAACGTGTACGTTTGCACTTCCCGGCCACAGGGAAGCGGCTAGCCGGCAATTCGCTGCCTATTTCTACCCGCTGCTCAGAACGCTACGCAGGGCAAAAGCGATTCTCGTCCTCCGTGCTTGCTTTTTCTCAGAAAGAGCCGTGGTGTGCGTTTTCGCGGGAAAACGCGTTTTCGGCCGAAAACCTGTACGTTTGCACTTCCCGGCCACAGGGAAGCTGCTAGCCGGGAATTCTCTGCCTGGTTCTACCCGCTGCCCGGAACGCTACGCAGGGCAAAAGCGATTCTCGTCCTCCGTGCTTGCTTTTTCTCAGAAAGAGCCGTGGTGTGCGTTTTCGCCGGAAAACGCGTTTTCGGCCGAAAACGTGTACGTTTGCACTTCCCGGCCACAGGGAAGCTGCTAGCCGGGAATTCTCTGCCTGGTTCTACCCGCTGCTCAGAACACTACGCAGGGCAAAAGCGATTCTCGTCCTCCGTGCTTGCTTTTTCTCAGAAAGAGCCGTGGTGTGCGTTTTCGCCGGAAAACGCGTTTTCGGCCGAAAACGTGTACGTTTGCACTTCCCGGCCACAGGGAAGCTGCTAGACGGGAATTCTCTGCCTGGTTCTATCCGCTGCCCGGAACGCTACGCAGGGCAAAAGCGATTCTCGTCCTCCGTGCTTGCTTTTTCCCAGAAAGAGCCGTGGTGTGCGTTTTCGCCGGAAAACGCGTTTTCAGCCGAAAACGTGTACGTTTGCACTTCCCGGCCACAGGGAAGCTGCTAGACGGGAATTCTCTGCCTGGTTCTACCCGCTGCCCGGAACGCTACGCAGGGCAAAAGCGATTCTCGTCCTCCGTGCTTGCTTTTTCTCAGAAAGAGCCGTGGTGTGCGTTTTCGCCGGAAAACGCGTTTTCGGCCGAAAACGTGTACGTTTGCACTTCCCGGCCACAGGGAAGCTGCTAGCCGGCAATTCGCTGCCTGGTTCTACCCGCTGCCCGGAACGCTACGCAGGGCAAAAGCGATTCTCGTCCTCCGTGCTTGCTTTTTCTCAGAAAGAGCCGTGGTGTGCGTTTTCGCCGGAAAACGCGTTTTCGGCGAAAACGTGTACGTTTGCACTTCCCGGCCACAGGGAAGCTGCTAGCCGGGAATTCTCTGCCTGGTTCTACCCGCTGCCCGGAACGCTACGCAGGGCAAAAGCGATTCTCGTCCTCCGTGCTTGCTTTTTCTCAGAAAGAGCCGTGGTGTGAGTTTTAGCGGGAAAACGCGTTTTCGGCCGAAAACCTGTACGTTTGCACTTCCCGGCCACAGGGAAGCTGCTAGCCGGGAATTCTCTGCCTGGTTCTACCCGCTGCCCGGAACGCTACGCAGGGCAAAAGCGATTCTCGTCCTCCGTGCTTGCTTTTTCTCAGAAAGAGCCGTGGTGTGCGTTTTCGCCGGAAAACGCGTTTTCGGCCGAAAACGTGTACGTTTGCACTTCCCGGCCACAGGGAAGCTGCTAGCCGGGAATTCTCTGCCTGGTTCTACCCGCTGCCCGGAACGCTACGCAGGGCAAAAGCGATTCTCGTCCTCCGTGCTTGCTTTTTCTCAGAAAGAGCCGTGGTGTGCGTTTTCGCCGGAAAACGCGTTTTCGGCGAAAACGTGTACGTTTGCACTTCCCGGCCACAGGGAAGCTGCTAGCCGGGAATTCTCTGCCTGGTTCTACCCGCAGCCGGAACGCTACGCAGGGCAAAAGCGATTCTCGTCCTCCGTGCTTGCTTTTTCTCAGAAAGAGCCGTGGTGTGAGTTTTCGCGGGAAAACCCGTTTTCGGCCGAAAACCTGTACGTTTGCACTTCCCGGCCACAGGGAAGCTGCTAGCCGGCAATTCTCTACCTGGTTCTACCCGCTGCACGGAACGCTACGCAGGGCAAAAGCGATTCTCGTCCTCCGTGCTTGCTTTTTCTCAGAAAGAGCCGTGGTGTGCGTTTTCGCCGGAAAACGCGTTTTCGGCCGAAAACGTGTACGTTTGCACTTCCCGGCCACAGGGAAGCTGCTAGCCGGGAATTCTCTGCCTGGTTCTACCCGCTGCCCGGAACGCTACGCAGGGCAAAAGCGATTCTCGTCCTCCGTGCTTGCTTTTTCTCAGAAAGAGCCGTGGTGTGCGTTTTCGCCGGTAAACGCGTTTTCGGCCGAAAACGTGTACGTTTGCACTTCCCGGCCACAGGGAAGCTGCTAGCCGGGAATTCTCTGCCTGGTTCTACCCGCTGCCCGGAACGCTACGCAGGGCAAAAGCGATTCTCGTCCTCCGTGCTTGCTTTTTCTCAGAAAGAGCCGTGGTGTGAGTTTTCGCGGGAAAACGCGTTTTCGGCCGAAAACCTGTACGTTTGCACTTCCCGGCCACAGGGAAGCTGCTAGCCGGGAATTCTCTGCCTGGTTCTACCCGCTGCCCGGAACGCTACGCAGGGCAAAAGCGATTCTCGTCCTCCGTGCTTGCTTTTTCTCAGAAAGAGCCGTGGTGTGCGTTTTCGCCGGAAAACGCGTTTTCGGCCGAAAACGTGTACGTTTGCACTTCCCGGCCACAGGGAAGCTGCTAGCCGGCAATTCGCTGCCTGGTTCTACCCGCTGCCCGGAACGCTACGCAGGGCAAAAGCGATTCTCGTCCTCCGTGCTTGCTTTTTCTCAGAAAGAGCCGTGGTGTGAGTTTTCGCGGGAAAACGCGTTTTCGGCCGAAAACGTGTACGTTTGCACTTCCCGGCCACAGGGAAGCTGCTAGCCGGGAATTCTCTGCCTGGTTCTACCCGCTGCCCGGAACGCTACGCAGGGCAAAAGCGATTCTCGTCCTCCGTGCTTGCTTTTTCTCAGAAAGAGCCGTGGTGTGCGTTTTCGCCGGAAAACGCGTTTTCGGCGAAAACGTGTACGTTTGCACTTCCCGGCCACAGGGAAGCTGCTAGCCGGGAATTCTCTGCCTGGTTCTACCCGCTGCCCGGAACGCTACGCAGGGCAAAAGCGATTCTCGTCCTCCGTGCTTGCTTTTTCTCAGAAAGAGCCGTGGTGTGCGTTTTCGCCGGAAAACGCGTTTTCGGCCGAAAACGTGTACGTTTGCACTTCCCGGCCACAGGGAAGCTGCTAGCCGGGAATTCTCTGCCTGGTTCTACCCGCTGCCCGGAACACTACGCAGGGCAAAAGCGATTCTCGTCCTCCGTGCTTGCTTTTTCTCAGAAAGAGCCGTGGTGTGCGTTTTCGCCGGAAAACGCGTTTTCGGCCGAAAACGTGTACGTTTGCACTTCCCGGCCACAGGGAAGCTGCTAGCCGGGAATTCTCTGCCTGGTTCTACCCGCTGCCCGGAACGCTACGCAGGGCAAAAGCGATTCTCGTCCTCCGTGCTTGCTTTTTCTCAGAAAGAGCCGTGGTGTGAGTTTTCGCGGGAAAACGCGTTTTCGGCCGAAAACCTCTACGTTTGCACTTCCCGGCCACAGGGAAGCTGCTAGCCGGGAATTCTCTGCCTGGTTCTACCCGCTGCCCGGAACGCTACGCAGGGCAAAAGCGATTCTCGTCCTCCGTGCTTGCTTTTTCTCAGAAAGAGCCGTGGTGTGCGTTTTCGCCGGAAAACGCGTTTTCGGCCGAAAACGTGTACGTTTGCACTTCCCGGCCACAGGGAAGCTGCTAGACGGGAATTCTCTGCCTGGTTCTACCCGCTGCCCGGAACGCTACGCAGGGCAAAAGCGATTCTCGTCCTCCGTGCTTGCTTTTTCTCAGAAAGAGCCGTGGTGTGCGTTTTCGCCGGTAAACGCGTTTTCGGCCGAAAACGTGTACGTTTGCACTTCCCCGCCACAGGGAAGCTGCTAGACGGGAATTCTCTGCCTGGTTCTACCCGCTGCCCGGAACGCTACGCAGGGCAAAAGCGATTCTCGTCCTCCGTGCTTGCTTTTTCTCAGAAAGAGCCGTGGTGTGCGTTTTCGCCGGAAAACGCGTTTTCGGCCGAAAACGTGTACGTTTGCACTTCCCGGCCACAGGGAAGCTGCTAGCCGGGAATTCTCTGCCTGGTTCTACCCGCTGCCCGGAACGCTACGCAGGGCAAAAGCGATTCTCGTCCTCCGTGCTTGCTTTTTCTCAGAAAGAGCCGTGGTGTGCGTTTTCGCCGGAAAACGCGTTTTCGGCGAGAACGTGTACGTTTGCACTTCCCGGCCACAGGGAAGCTGCTAGCCGGGAATTCTCTGCCTGGTTCTACCCGCTGCCCGGAACGCTACGCAGGGCAAAAGCGATTCTCGTCCTCCGTGCTTGCTTTTTCTCAGAAAGAGCCGTGGTTTGCGTTTTCGCCAGAAAACGCGTTTTCGGCCGAAAACCTGTACGTTTGCACTTCCCGGCCACAGGGAAGCTGCTAGCCGGCAATTCTCTACCTGGTTCTACCCGCTGCCCGGAACGCTACGCAGGGCAAAAGCGATTCTCGTCCTCCGTGCTTGCTTTTTCTCAGAAAGAGCCGTGGTGTGCGTTTTCGCCGGAAAACGTGTTTTCGGCCGAAAACGTGTACGTTTGCACTTCCCGGCCACAGGGAAGCTGCTAGCCGGGAATTCTCTGCCTGGTTCTACCCGCTGCCCGGAACACTACGCAGGGCAAAAGCGATTCTCGTCCTCCGTGCTTGCTTTTTCTCAGAAAGAGCCGTGGTGTGCGTTTTCGCCGGAAAACGCGTTTTCGGCCGAAAACGTGTACGTTTGCACTTCCCGGCCACAGGGAAGCTGCTAGCCGGGAATTCTCTGCCTGGTTCTACCCGCTGCCCGGAACGCTACGCAGGGCAAAAGCGATTCTCGTCCTCCGTGCTTGCTTTTTCTCAGAAAGAGCCGTGGTGTGAGTTTTCGCGGGAAAACGCGTTTTCGGCCGAAAACGTGTACGTTTGCACTTCCCGGCCACAGGGAAGCTGCTAGCCGGGAATTCTCTGCCTGGTTCTACCCGCTGCCCGGAACGCTACGCAGGGCAAAAGCGATTCTCGTCCTCCGTGCTTGCTTTTTCTCAGAAAGAGCCGTGGTGTGCGTTTTCGCCGGTAAACGCGTTTTCGGCCGAAAACGTGTACGTTTGCACTTCCCCGCCACAGGGAAGCTGCTAGCCGGGAATTGTCTGCCTGGTTCTACCCGCTGCCCGGAACGCTACGCAGGGCAAAAGCGATTCTCGTCCTCCGTGCTTGCTTTTTCTCAGAAAGAGCCGTGGTGTGCGTTTTCGCCGGAAAACGCGTTTTCGGCCGAAAACGTGTACGTTTGCACTTCCCCGCCACAGGGAAGCTGCTAGACGGGAATTCTCTGCCTGGTTCTACCCGCTGCCCGGAACGCTACGCAGGGCAAAAGCGATTCTCGTCCTCCGTGCTTGCTTTTTCTCAGAAAGAGCCGTGGTGTGCGTTTTCGCCGGTAAACGCGTTTTCGGCCGAAAACGTGTACGTTTGCACTTCCCGGCCACAGGGAAGCTGCTAGCCGGGAATTCTCTGCCTGGTTCTACCCGCTGCCCGGAACGCTACGCAGGGCAAAAGCGATTCTCGTCCTCCGTGCTTGCTTTTTCTCAGAAAGAGCCGTGGTGTGAGTTTTCGCGGGAAAACCCGTTTTCGGCCGAAAACCTGTACGTTTGCACTTCCCGGCCACAGGGAAGCTGCTAGCCGGCAATTCGCTGCCTATTTCTACCCGCTGCCCGGAACGCTACGCAGGGCAAAAGCGATTCTCGTCCTCCGTGCTTGCTTTTTCTCAGAAAGAGCCGTGGTGTGCGTTTTCGCCGGAAAACGCGTTTTCGGCCGAAAACGTGTACGTTTGCACTTCCCGGCCACAGGGAAGCTGCTAGCCGGGAATTCTCTGCCTGGTTCTACCCGCTGCCCGGAACACTACGCAGGGCAAAAGCGATTCTCGTCCTCCGTGCTTGCTTTTTCTCAGAAAGAGCCGTGGTGTGCGTTTTCGCCGGTAAACGCATTTTCGGCCGAAAACGTGTACGTTTGCACTTCCCCGCCACAGGGAAGCTGCTAGCCGGGAATTCTCTGCCTGGTTCTACCCGCTGCCCGGAACGCTACGCAGGGCAAAAGCGATTCTCGTCCTCCGTGCTTGCTTTTTCTCAGAAAGAGCCGTGGTTTGCGTTTTCGCCAGAAAACGCGTTTTCGGCCGAAAACCTGTACGTTTGCACTTCCCGGCCACAGGGAAGCTGCTAGCCGGGAATTCTCTGCCTGGTTCTACCCGCTGCCCGGAACGCTACGCAGGGCAAAAGCGATTCTCGTCCTCCGTGCTTGCTTTTTCTCAGAAAGAGCCGTGGTGTGCGTTTTCGCCGGAAAACGCGTTTTCGGCCGAAAACGTGTACGTTTGCACTTCCCGGCCACAGGGAAGCTGCTAGCCGGGAATTCTCTGCCTGGTTCTACCCGCTGCCCGGAACACTACGCAGGGCAAAAGCGATTCTCGTCCTCCGTGCTTGCTTTTTCTCAGAAAGAGCCGTGGTGTGCGTTTTCGCCGGAAAACGCGTTTTCGGCCGAAAACGTGTACGTTTGCACTTCCCGGCCACAGGGAAGCTGCTAGCCGGGAATTCTCTGCCTGGTTCTACCCGCTGCCCGGAACGCTACGCAGGGCAAAAGCGATTCTCGTCCTCCGTGCTTGCTTTTTCCCAGAAAGAGCCGTGGTGTGCGTTTTCGCGGGAAAACGTGTTTTCGGCCGAAAACGTGTACGTTTGCACTTCCCCGCCACAGGGAAGCTGCTAGCCGGGAATTCTCTGCCTGGTTCTACCCGCTGCCCGGAACGCTACGCAGGGCAAAAGCGATTCTCGTCCTCCGTGCTTGCTTTTTCTCAGAAAGAGCCGTGGTGTGCGTTTTCGCCGGTAAACGCGTTTTCGGCCGAAAACGTGTACGTTTGCACTTCCCCGCCACAGGGAAGCTGCTAGACGGGAATTCTCTGCCTGGTTCTACCCGCTGCCCGGAACGCTACGCAGGGCAAAAGCGATTCTCGTCCTCCGTGCTTGCTTTTTCTCAGAAAGAGCCATGGTGTGCTTTTTCGCCGGAAACCGCGTTTTCGGCCGAAAACGTGTACGTTTGCACTTCCCGGCCACAGGGAAGCTGCTAGCCGGCAATTCGCTGCCTATTTCTACCCGCTGCTCAGAACGCTACGCAGGGCAAAAGCGATTCTCGTCCTCCGTGCTTGCTTTTTCTCAGAAAGAGCCGTGGTGTGCGTTTTCGCCGGAAAACGCGTTTTCGGCCGAAAACGTGTACGTCTGCACTTCCCCGCCACAGGGAAGCTGCTAGCCGGGAATTCTCTGCCTGGTTCTACCCGCTGCCCGGAACGCTACGCAGGGCAAAAGCGATTCTCGTCCTCCGTGCTTGCTTTTTCTCAGAAAGAGCCGTGGTGTGCGTTTTCGCGGGAAAACGCGTTTTCGGCCGAAAACCTGTACGTTTGCACTTCCCGGCCACAGGGAAGCTGCTAGCCGGGAATTCTCTGCCTGGTTCTACCTGCTGCCCGGAACGCTACGCAGGGCAAAAGCGATTCTCGTCCTCCGTGCTTGCTTTTTCTCAGAAAGAGCCGTGGTGTGCGTTTTCGCCAGAAAACGCGTTTTCGACCGAAAACGTGTACGTTTGCACTTCCCGGCCACAGGGAAGCTGCTAGCCGGGAATTCTCTGCCTGGTTCTACCCGCTGCCCGGAACACTACGCAGGGCAAAAGCGATTCTCGTCCTCCGTGCTTGCTTTTTCTCAGAAAGAGCCGTGGTGTGCGTTTTCGCCGGAAAACGCGTTTTCGGCCGAAAACGTGTACGTTTGCACTTCCCGGCCACAGGGAAGCTGCTAGCCGGGAATTCTCTGCCTGGTTCTACCCGCTGCCCGGAACACTACGCAGGGCAAAAGCGATTCTCGTCCTCCGTGCTTGCTTTTTCTCAGAAAGAGCCGTGGTGTGCGTTTTCGCCAGAAAACGCGTTTTCGGCCGAAAACGTGTACGTTTGCACTTCCCCGCCACAGGGAAGCTGCTAGCCGGGAATTCTCTGCCTGGTTCTACCCGCTGCCCGGAACGCTACGCAGGGCAAAAGCGATTCTCGTCCTCTGTGCTTGCTTTTTCTCAGAAAGAGCCGTGGTGTGCGTTTTCGCCGGAAAACGCGTTTTCGGCCGAAAACGTGTACGTTTGCACTTCCCGGCCACAGGGAAGCTGCTAGCCGGGAATTCTCTGCCTGGTTCTACCCGCTGCCCGGAACGCTACGCAGGGCAAAAGCGATTCTCGTCCTCCGTGCTTGCTTTTTCTCAGAAAGAGCCGTGGTGTGCGTTTTCGCCGGAAAACGCGTTTTCGGCCGAAAACGTGTACGTTTGCACTTCCCGGCCACAGGGAAGCTGCTAGCCGGGAATTCTCTGCCTGGTTCTACCCGCTGCCCGGAACGCTACGCAGGGCAAAAGCGATTCTCGTCCTCCGTGCTTGCTTTTTCTCAGAAAGAGCCGTGGTGTGCGTTTTCGCCGGAAAACGCGTTTTCGGCCGAAAACGTGTACGTTTGCACTTCCCGGCCACAGGGAAGCTGCTAGCCGGGAATTCTCTGCCTGGTTCTACCCGCTGCTCAGAACACTACGCAGGGCAAAAGCGATTCTCGTCCTCCGTGCTTTCTTTTTCTCAGAAAGAGCCGTGGTGTGCGTTTTCGCGGGAAAACGCGTTTTCGGCCGAAAACGTGTACGTTTGCACTTCCCCGCCACAGGGAAGCTGCTAGACGGGAATTCTCTGCCTGGTTCTACCCGCTGCCCGGAACGCTACACAGGGCAAAAGCGATTCTCGTCCTCCGTGCTTGCTTTTTCCCAGAAAGAGCCGTGGTGTGCGTTTTCGCCGGAAAACGCGTTTTCGGCCGAAAACGTGTACGTTTGCATTTCCCGGCCACAGGGAAGCTGCTAGCCGGGAATTCTCTGCCTGGTTCTACCCGCTGCCCGGAACGCTACGCAGGGCAAAAGCGATTCTCGTCCTCCGTGCTTGCTTTTTCTCAGAAAGAGCCGTGGTGTGCGTTTTCGCCGGAAAACGCGTTTTCGGCGAAAACGTGTACGTTTGCACTTCCCGGCCACAGGGAAGCTGCTAGCCGGGAATTCTCTGCCTGGTTCTACCCGCTGCCCGGAACGCTACGCAGGGCAAAAGCGATTCTCGTCCTCCGTGCTTGCTTTTTCTCAGAAAGAGCCGTGGTGTGAGTTTTCGCGGGAAAACGCGTTTTCGGCCGAAAACCTGTACGTTTGCACTTCCCGGCCACAGGGAAGCTGCTAGCCGGGAATTCTCTGCCTGGTTCTACCCGCTGCCCGGAACGCTACGCAGGGCAAAAGCGATTCTCGTCCTCCGTGCTTGCTTTTTCTCAGAAAGAGCCGTGGTGTGCGTTTTCGCCGGAAAACGCGTTTTCGGCCGAAAACGTGTACGTTTGCACTTCCCGGCCACAGGGAAGCTGCTAGCCGGGAATTCTCTGCCTGGTTCTACCCGCTGCCCGGAACAATACGCAGGGCAAAAGCGATTCTCGTCCTCCGTGCTTGCTTTTTCTCAGAAAGAGCCGTGGTGTGCGTTTTAGCGGGAAAACGCGTTTTCGCCCGAAAACGTGTACGTTTGCACTTCCCCGCCACAGGGAAGCTGCTAGCCGGGAATTCTCTGCCTGGTTCTACCCGCTGCCCGGAACGCTACGCAGGGCAAAAGCGATTCTCGTCCTCCGTGCTTGCTTTTTCTCAGAAAGAGCCGTGGTGTGCGTTTTCGCCGGAAAACGCGTTTTCAGCCGAAAACGTGTACGTTTGCACTTCCCCGCCACAGGGAAGCTGCTAGCCGGGAATTCTCTGCCTGGTTCTACCCGCTGCCCGGAACACTACGCAGGGCAAAAGCGATTCTCGTCCTCCGTGCTTGCTTTTTCTCAGAAAGAGCCGTGGTGTGCGTTTTCGCCGGAAAACGCGTTTTCGGCCGAAAACGTGTACGTTTGCACTTCCCGGCCACAGGGAAGCTGCTAGCCGGGAATTCTCTGCCTGGTTCTACCCGCTGCCCGGAACGCTACGCAGGGCAAAAGCGATTCTCGTCCTCCGTGCTTGCTTTTTCTCAGAAAGAGCCGTGGTGTGCGTTTTCGCCGGTAAACGCGTTTTCGGCCGAAAACGTGTACGTTTGCACTTCCCCGCCACAGGGAAGCTGCTAGCCGGGAATTCTCTGCCTGGTTCTACCCGCTGCCCGGAACGCTACGCAGGGCAAAAGCGATTCTCGTCCTCCGTGCTTGCTTTTTCTCAGAAAGAGCCGTGGTGTGAGTTTTCGCGGGAAAACGCGTTTTCGGCCGAAAACCTGTACGTTTGCACTTCCCGGCCACAGGGAAGCTGCTAGCCGGGAATTCTCTGCCTGGTTCTACCCGCTGCCCGGAACGCTACGCAGGGCAAAAGCGATTCTCGTCCTCCGTGCTTGCTTTTTCTCAGAAAGAGCCGTGGTGTGCGTTTTCGCCGGAAAACGCGTTTTCGCCCGAAAACGTGTACGTTTGCACTTCCCCGCCACAGGGAAGCTGCTAGCCGGGAATTCTCTGCCTGGTTCTACCCGCTGCCCGGAACGCTACGCAGGGCAAAAGCGATTCTCGTCCTCCGTGCTTGCTTTTTCTCAGAAAGAGCCGTGGTGTGCGTTTTCGCCGGAAAACGCGTTTTCGCCCGAAAACGTGTACGTTTGCACTTCCCCGCCACAGGGAAGCTGCTAGCCGGGAATTGTCTGCCTGGTTCTACCCGCTGCCCGGAACGCTACGCAGGGCAAAAGCGATTCTCGTCCTCCGTGCTTGCTTTTTCTCAGAAAGAGCCGTGGTGTGCGTTTTCGCCGGAAAACGCGTTTTCGGCCGAAAACGTGTACGTTTGCACTTCCCGGCCACAGGGAAGCTGCTAGCCGGGAATTCTCTGCCTGGTTCTACCCGCTGCCCGGAACGCTACGCAGGGCAAAAGCGATTCTCGTCCTCCGTGCTTGCTTTTTCTCAGAAAGAGCCGTGGTGTGCGTTTTCGCCGGTAAACGCGTTTTCGGCCGAAAACGTGTACGTTAGAACTTCCCCGCCACAGGGAAGCTGCTAGACGGGAATTCTCTGCCTGGTTCTACCCGCTGCTCAGAACGCTACGCAGGGCAAAAGCGATTCTCGTCCTCCGTGCTTGCTTTTTCTCAGAAAGAGCCGTGGTGTGCGTTTTCGCCGGAAAACGCGTTTTCGGCCGAAAACCTCTACGTTTGCACTTCCCGGCCACAGGGAAGCTGCTAGCCGGGAATTCTCTGCCTGGTTCTACCCGCTGCCCGGAACGCTACGCAGGGCAAAAGCGATTCTCGTCCTCCGTGCTTGCTTTTTCTCAGAAAGAGCCGTGGTGTGCGTTTTCGCCGGAAAACGCGTTTTCGGCCGAAAACGTGTACGTTTGCACTTCCCGGCCACAGGGAAGCTGCTAGCCGGGAATTCTCTGCCTGGTTCTACCCGCTGCCCGGAACACTACGCAGGGCAAAAGCGATTCTCGTCCTCCGTGCTTGCTTTTTCTCAGAAAGAGCCGTGGTGTGCGTTTTCGCCGGTAAACGCGTTTTCGGCCGAAAACGTGTACGTTTGCACTTCCCCGCCACAGGGAAGCTGCTAGCCGGGAATTGTCTGCCTGGTTCTACCCGCTGCCCGGAACGCTACGCAGGGCAAAAGCGATTCTCGTCCTCCGTGCTTGCTTTTTCTCAGAAAGAGCCGTGGTGTGCGTTTTCGCCGGAAAACGCGTTTTCGGCCGAAAACGTGTACGTTTGCACTTCCCGGCCACAGGGAAGCTGCTAGCCGGGAATTCTCTGCCTGGTTCTACCCGCTGCCCGGAACGCTACGCAGGGCAAAAGCGATTCTCGTCCTCCGTGCTTGCTTTTTCTCAGAAAGAGCCGTGGTGTGCGTTTTCGCCGGTAAACGCGTTTTCGGCCGAAAACGTGTACGTTTGCACTTCCCCGCCACAGGGAAGCTGCTAGACGGGAATTCTCTGCCTGGTTCTACCCGCTGCTCAGAACGCTACGCAGGGCAAAAGCGATTCTCGTCCTCCGTGCTTGCTTTTTCTCAGAAAGAGCCGTGGTGTGCGTTTTCGCCGGAAAACGCGTTTTCGGCCGAAAACGTGTACGTTTGCACTTCCCGGCCACAGGGAAGCTGCTAGCCGGGAATTCTCTGCCTGGTTCTACCCGCTGCCCGGAACGCTACGCAGGGCAAAAGCGATTCTCGTCCTCCGTGCTTGCTTTTTCTCAGAAAGAGCCGTGGTGTGAGTTTTCGCGGGAAAACGCGTTTTCGGCCGAAAACGTGTACGTTTGCACTTCCCGGCCACAGGGAAGCTGCTAGCCGGGAATTCTCTGCCTGGTTCTACCCGCTGCCCGGAACACTACGCAGGGCAAAAGCGATTCTCGTCCTCCGTGCTTGCTTTTTCTCAGAAAGAGCCGTGGTGTGCGTTTTCGCCGGTAAACGCGTTTTCGGCCGAAAACGTGTACGTTTGCACTTCCCGGCCACAGGGAAGCTGCTAGCCGGGAATTCTCTGCCTGGTTCTACCCGCTGCCAGGAACGCTACGCAGGGCAAAAGCGATTCTCGTCCTCCGTGCTCGCTTTTTCTCAGAAAGAGCCGTGGTGTGCGTTTTCGCCGGAAAACGCGTTTTCGGCCGAAAACGTGTACGTTTGCACTTCCCGGCCACAGGGAAGCTGTTAGCCGGGAATTCTCTGCCTGGTTCTACCCGCTGCCCGGAACGCTACGCAGGGCAAAAGCGATTCTCGTCCTCCGTGCTTGCTTTTTCTCAGAAAGAGCCATGGTGTGCTTTTTCGCCGGAAAACGCGTTTTCGGCCGAAAACGTGTACGTTTGCACTTCCCGGCCACAGGGAAGCTGCTAGCCGGGAATTCTCTGCCTGGTTCTACCCGCTGCCCGGAACGCTACGCAGGGCAAAAGCGGTTCTCGTCCTCCGTGCTTGCTTTTTCTCAGAAAGAGCCGTGGTGTGCGTTTTCGCCAGAAAACGCGTTTTCGACCGAAAACGTGTACGTTTGCACTTCCCGGCCACAGGGAAGCTGCTAGCCGGGAATTCTCTGCCTGGTTCTACCCGCTGCCCGGAACACTACGCAGGGCAAAAGCGATTCTCGTCCTCCGTGCTTGCTTTTTCTCAGAAAGAGCCGTGGTGTTCGTTTTCGCCGGTAAACGCGTTTTCGGCCGAAAACGTGTACGTTTGCACTTCCCCGCCACAGGGAAGCTGCTAGCCGGGAATTCTCTGCCTGGTTCTACCCGCTGCCCGGAGCGCTACGCAGGGCAAAAGCGATTCTCGTCCTCCGTGCTTGCTTTTTCTCAGAAAGAGCCGTGGTGTGCGTTTTCGCCGGAAAACGCGTTTTCGGCCGAAAACGTGTACGTTTGCACTTCCCGGCCACAGGGAAGCTGCTAGCCGGGAATGCTCTGCCTGGTTCTACCCGCTGCCCGGAACGCTACGCAGGGCAAAAGCGATTCTCGTCCTCCGTGCTTGCTTTTTCCCAGAAAGAGCCGTGGTGTGCGTTTTCGCCGGTAAACGCGTTTTCGGCCGAAAACGTGTACGTTTGCACTTCCCGGCCACAGGGAAGCTGTTAGCCGGCAATTCGCTGCCTATTTCTACCCACTGCTCAGAACGCTACGCAGGGCAAAAGCGATTCTCGTCCTCCGTGCTTGCTTTTTCTCAGAAAGAGCCGTGGTGTGCGTTTTCGCCGGAAAACGCGTTTTCGGCCGAAAACGTGTACGTTTGCACTTCCCCGCCACAGGGAAGCTGCTAGCCGGGAATTCTCTGCCTGGTTCTACCCGCTGCCCGGAACGCTACGCAGGGCAAAAGCGATTCTCGTCCTCCGTGCTTGCTTTTTCTCAGAAAGAGCCGTGGTGTGCGTTTTCGCGGGAAAACGCGTTTTCGGCCGAAAACCTGTACGTTTGCACTTCCCGGCCACAGGGAAGCTGCTAGCCGGGAATTCTCTGCCTGGTTCTACCTGCTGCCCGGAACGCTACGCAGGGCAAAAGCGATTCTCGTCCTCCGTGCTTGCTTTTTCTCAGAAAGAGCCGTGGTGTGCGTTTTCGCCAGAAAACGCGTTTTCGACCGAAAACGTGTACGTTTGCACTTCCCGGCCACAGGGAAGCTGCTAGCCGGGAATTCTCTGCCTGGTTCTACCCGCTGCCCGGAACACTACGCAGGGCAAAAGCGATTCTCGTCCTCCGTGCTTGCTTTTTCTCAGAAAGAGCCGTGGTGTGCGTTTTCGCCCTAAAACGCATTTTCGGCCGAAAACGTGTACGTTTGCACTTCCCGGCCACAGGGAAGCTGCTAGCCGGGAATTCTCTGCCTGGTTCTACCCGCTGCCCGGAACACTACGCAGGGCAAAAGCGATTCTCGTCCTCCGTGCTTGCTTTTTCTCAGAAAGAGCCGTGGTGTGCGTTTTCGCCGGAAAACGCGTTTTCGGCCGAAAACGTGTACGTTTGCACTTCCCCGCCACAGGGAAGCTGCTAGCCGGGAATTCTCTGCCTGGTTCTACCCGCTGCCCGGAACGCTACGCAGGGCAAAAGCGATTCTCGTCCTCCGTGCTTGCTTTTTCTCAGAAAGAGCCGTGGTGTGCGTTTTCGCCGGAAAACGCGTTTTCGGCCGAAAACGTGTACGTTTGCACTTCCCGGCCACAGGGAAGCTGCTAGCCGGGAATTCTCTGCCTGGTTCTACCCGCTGCCCGGAACGCTACGCAGGGCAAAAGCGATTCTCGTCCTCCGTGCTTGCTTTTTCTCAGAAAGAGCCGTGGTGTGCGTTTTCGCCGGAAAACGCGTTTTCGGCCGAAAACGTGTACGTTTGCACTTCCCGGCCACAGGGAAGCTGCTAGCCGGGAATTCTCTGCCTGGTTCTACCCGCTGCCAGGAACGCTACGCAGGGCAAAAGCGATTCTCGTCCTCCGTGCTTGCTTTTTCTCAGAAAGAGCCGTGGTGTGCGTTTTCGCCGGAAAACGCGTTTTCGGCCGAAAACGTGTACGTTTGCACTTCCCCGCCACAGGGAAGCTGTTAGCCGGGAATTCTCTGCCTGGTTCTACCCGCTGCCCGGAACGCTACGCAGGGCAAAAGCGATTCTCGTCCTCCGTGCTTGCTTTTTCTCAGAAAGAGCCATGGTGTGCTTTTTCGCCGGAAAACGCGTTTTCGGCCGAAAACGTGTACGTTTGCACTTCCCGGCCACAGGGAAGCTGCTAGCCGGGAATTCTCTGCCTGGTTCTACCCGCTGCCCGGAACGCTACGCAGGGCAAAAGCGGTTCTCGTCCTCCGTGCTTGCTTTTTCTCAGAAAGAGCCGTGGTGTGCGTTTTCGCGGGAAAACGCGTTTTCGGCCGAAAACCTGTACGTTTGCACTTCCCGGCCACAGGGAAGCTGCTATCCGGGAATTCTCTGCCTGGTTCTACCCGCTGCCCGGAACGCTACGCAGGGCAAAAGCGATTCTCGTCCTCCGTGCTTGCTTTTTCTCAGAAAGAGCCGTGGTGTGCGTTTTCGCCAGAAAACGCGTTTTCGACCGAAAACGTGTACGTTTGCACTTCCCGGCCACAGGGAAGCTGCTAGCCGGGAATTCTCTGCCTGGTTCTACCCGCTGCCCGGAACACTACGCAGGGCAAAAGCGATTCTCGTCCTCCGTGCTTGCTTTTTCTCAGAAAGAGCCGTGGTGTGCGTTTTCGCCGGAAAACGCGTTTTCGGCCGAAAACGTGTACGTTTGCACTTCCCGGCCACAGGGAAGCTGCTAGCCGGGAATTCTCTGCCTGGTTCTACCCGCTGCCCGGAACACTACGCAGGGCAAAAGCGATTCTCGTCCTCCGTGCTTGCTTTTTCTCAGAAAGAGCCGTGGTGTGCGTTTTCGCCGGAAAACGCGTTTTCGGCCGAAAACGTGTACGTTTGCACTTCCCGGCCACAGGGAAGCTGCTAGCCGGGAATTCTCTGCCTGGTTCTACCCGCTGCCCGGAACGCTACGCAGGGCAAAAGCGATTCTCGTCCTCCGTGCTTGCTTTTTCTCAGAAAGAGCCGTGGTGTGCGTTTTCGCCGGAAAACGCGTTTTCGGCCGAAAACGTGTACGTTTGCACTTCCCGGCCACAGGGAAGCTGCTAGCCGGGAATTCTCTGCCTGGTTCTACCCGCTGCCCGGAACGCTACGCAGGGCAAAAGCGATTCTCGTCCTCCGTGCTTGCTTTTTCTCAGAAAGAGCCGTGGTGTGCGTTTTCGCCGGAAAACGCGTTTTCGGCCGAAAACGTGTACGTTTGCACTTCCCGGCCACAGGGAAGCTGCTAGCCGGGAATTCTCTGCCTGGTTCTACCCGCTGCCCGGAACACTACGCAGGGCAAAAGCGATTCTCGTCCTCCGTGCTTGCTTTTTCTCAGAAAGAGCCGTGGTGTGCGTTTTCGCCGGTAAACGCGTTTTCGGCCGAAAACGTGTACGTTTGCACTTCCCCGCCACAGGGAAGCTGCTAGCCGGGAATTGTCTGCCTGGTTCTACCCGCTGCCCGGAACGCTACGCAGGGCAAAAGCGATTCTCGTCCTCCGTGCTTGCTTTTTCTCAGAAAGAGCCGTGGTGTGCGTTTTCGCCGGAAAACGCGTTTTCGGCCGAAAACGTGTACGTTTGCACTTCCCGGCCACAGGGAAGCTGCTAGCCGGGAATTCTCTGCCTGGTTCTACCCGCTGCCCGGAACGCTACGCAGGGCAAAAGCGATTCTCGTCCTCCGTGCTTGCTTTTTCTCAGAAAGAGCCGTGGTGTGCGTTTTCGCCGGAAAACGCGTTTTCGGCCGAAAACGTGTACGTTTGCACTTCCCCGCCACAGGGAAGCTGCTAGACGGGAATTCTCTGCCTGGTTCTACCCGCTGCCCGGAACGCTACGCAGGGCAAAAGCGATTCTCGTCCTCCGTGCTTGCTTTTTCTCAGAAAGAGCCGTGGTGTGCGTTTTCGCCGGAAAACGCGTTTTCGGCCGAAAACGTGTACGTTTGCACTTTCCCGCCACAGGGAAGCTGCTAGACGGGAATTCTCTGCCTGGTTCTACCCGCTGCCCGGAACGCTACGCAGGGCAAAAGCGATTCTCGTCCTCCGTGCTTGCTTTTTCTCAGAAAGAGCCATGGTGTGCTTTTTCGCCGGAAAACGCGTTTTCGGCCGAAAACGTGTACGTTTGCACTTCCCGGCCACAGGGAAGCTGCTAGCCGGCAATTCGCTGCCTATTTCTACCCGCTGCTCAGAACGCTACGCAGGGCAAAAGCGATTCTCGTCCTCCGTGCTTGCTTTTTCTCAGAAAGAGCCGTGGTGTGCGTTTTCGCCGGAAAACGCGTTTTCGGCCGAAAACGTGTACGTTTGCACTTCCCGGCCACAGGGAAGCTGCTAGCCGGGAATTCTCTGCCTGGTTCTACCCGCTGCCCGGAACGCTACGCAGGGCAAAAGCGATTCTCGTCCTCCGTGCTTGCTTTTTCTCAGAAAGAGCCGTGGTGTGCGTTTTCGCCGGAAAACGCGTTTTCGGCGAAAACGTGTACGTTTGCACTTCCCGGCCACAGGGAAGCTGCTAGCCGGGAATTCTCTGCCTGGTTCTACCCGCTGCCCGGAACGCTACGCAGGGCAAAAGCGATTATCGTCCTCCGTGCTTGCTTTTTCTCAGAAAGAGCCGTGGTGTGAGTTTTCGCGGGAAAACCCGTTTTCGGCCGAAAACGTGTACGTTTGCACTTCCCGGCCACAGGGAAGCTGCTAGCCGGGAATTCTCTGCCTATTTCTACCCGCTGCCCGGAACGCTACGCAGGGCAAAAGCGATTCTCGTCCTCCGTGCTTGCTTTTTCTCAGAAAGAGCCGTGGTGTGCGTTTTCGCCGGAAAACGCGTTTTCGGCCGAAAACGTGTACGTTTGCACTTCCCGGCCACAGGGAAGCTGCTAGCCGGGAATTCTCTGCCTGGTTCTACCCGCTGCCCGGAACACTACGCAGGGCAAAAGCGATTCTCGTCCTCCGTGCTTGCTTTTTCTCAGAAAGAGCCGTGGTGTGCGTTTTCGCCGGTAAACGCGTTTTCGGCCGAAAACGTGTACGTTTGCACTTCCCGGCCACAGGGAAGCTGCTAGCCGGGAATTCTCTGCCTGGTTCTACCCGCTGCCCGGAACGCTACGCAGGGCAAAAGCGATTCTCGTCCTCCGTGCTTGCTTTTTCTCAGAAAGAGCCGTGGTGTGAGTTTTCGCGGGAAAACGCGTTTTCGGACGAAAACGTGTACGTTTGCACTTCCCGGCCACAGGGAAGCTGCTAGCCGGGAATTCTCTGCCTGGTTCTACCCGCTGCCCGGAACACTACGCAGGGCAAAAGCGATTCTCGTCCTCCGTGCTTGCTTTTTCTCAGAAAGAGCCGTGGTGTGCGTTTTCGCCGGTAAACGCGTTTTCGGCCGAAAACGTGTACGTTTGCACTTCCCCGCCACAGGGAAGCTGCTAGCCGGGAATTCTCTGCCTGGTTCTACCCGCTGCCCGGAACGCTACGCAGGGCAAAAGCGATTCTCGTCCTCCGTGCTTGCTTTTTCTCAGAAAGAGCCGTGGTGTGCGTTTTCGCCGGAAAACGCGTTTTCGGCCGAAAACGTGTACGTTTGCACTTCCCGGCCACAGGGAAGCTGCTAGCCGGCAATTCGCTGCCTATTTCTACCCGCTGCTCAGAACGCTACGCAGGGCAAAAGCGATTCTCGTCCTCCGTGCTTGCTTTTTCTCAGAAAGAGCCGTGGTGTGCGTTTTCGCCGGAAAACGCGTTTTCGGCCGAAAACGTGTACGTTTGCACTTCCCGGCCACAGGGAAGCTGCTAGCCGGGAATTCTCTGCCTGGTTCTACCCGCTGCCCGGAACGCTACGCAGGGCAAAAGCGATTCTCGTCCTCCGTGCTTGCTTTTTCTCAGAAAGAGCCGTGGTGTGCGTTTTCGCCGGAAAACGCGTTTTCGGCGAAAACGTGTACGTTTGCACTTCCCGGCCACAGGGAAGCTGCTAGCCGGGAATTCTCTGCCTGGTTCTACCCGCTGCCCGGAACGCTACGCAGGGCAAAAGCGATTATCGTCCTCCGTGCTTGCTTTTTCTCAGAAAGAGCCGTGGTGTGAGTTTTCGCGGGAAAACCCGTTTTCGGCCGAAAACGTGTACGTTTGCACTTCCCGGCCACAGGGAAGCTGCTAGCCGGGAATTCTCTGCCTATTTCTACCCGCTGCCCGGAACGCTACGCAGGGCAAAAGCGATTCTCGTCCTCCGTGCTTGCTTTTTCTCAGAAAGAGCCGTGGTGTGCGTTTTCGCCGGAAAACGCGTTTTCGGCCGAAAACGTGTACGTTTGCACTTCCCGGCCACAGGGAAGCTGCTAGCCGGGAATTCTCTGCCTGGTTCTACCCGCTGCCCGGAACACTACGCAGGGCAAAAGCGATTCTCGTCCTCCGTGCTTGCTTTTTCTCAGAAAGAGCCGTGGTGTGCGTTTTCGCCGGTAAACGCGTTTTCGGCCGAAAACGTGTACGTTTGCACTTCCCGGCCACAGGGAAGCTGCTAGCCGGGAATTCTCTGCCTGGTTCTACCCGCTGCCCGGAACGCTACGCAGGGCAAAAGCGATTCTCGTCCTCCGTGCTTGCTTTTTCTCAGAAAGAGCCGTGGTGTGAGTTTTCGCGGGAAAACGCGTTTTCGGCCGAAAACGTGTACGTTTGCACTTCCCGGCCACAGGGAAGCTGCTAGCCGGGAATTCTCTGCCTGGTTCTACCCGCTGCCCGGAACACTACGCAGGGCAAAAGCGATTCTCGTCCTCCGTGCTTGCTTTTTCTCAGAAAGAGCCGTGGTGTGCGTTTTCGCCGGTAAACGCGTTTTCGGCCGAAAACGTGTACGTTTGCACTTCCCCGCCACAGGGAAGCTGCTAGCCGGGAATTCTCTGCCTGGTTCTACCCGCTGCCCGGAACGCTACGCAGGGCAAAAGCGATTCTCGTCCTCCGTGCTTGCTTTTTCTCAGAAAGAGCCGTGGTGTGCGTTTTCGCCGGAAAACGCGTTTTCGGCCGAAAACGTGTACGTTTGCACTTCCCGGCCACAGGGAAGCTGCTAGCCGGGAATTCTCTGCCTGGTTCTACCCGCTGCCCGGAACGCTACGCAGGGCAAAAGCGATTCTCGTCCTCCGTGCTTGCTTTTTCCCAGAAAGAGCCGTGGTGTGCGTTTTCGCCGGTAAACGCGTTTTCGGCCGAAAACGTGTACGTTTGCACTTCCCCGCCACAGGGAATCTGCTAGACGGGAATTCTCTGCCTGGTTCTACCCGCTGCCCGGAACGCTACGCAGGGCAAAAGCGATTCTCGTCCTCCGTGCTTGCTTTTTCTCAGAAAGAGCCGTGGTGTGCGTTTTCGCCGGTAAACGCGTTTTCAGCCGAAAACGTGTACGTTTGCACTTCCCCGCCACAGGGAAGCTGCTAGACGGGAATTCTCTGCCTGGTTCTACCCGCTGCCCGGAAAGCTACGCAGGGCAAAAGCGATTCTCGTCCTCCGTGCTTGCTTTTTCTCAGAAAGAGCCATGGTGTGCTTTTTCGCCGGAAAACGCGTTTTCGGCCGAAGACGTGTACGTTTGCACTTCCCGGCCACAGGGAAGCTGTTAGCCGGCAATTCGCTGCCTATTTCTACCCGCTGCTCAGAACGCTACGCAGGGCAAAAGCGATTCTCGTCCTCCGTGCTTGCTTTTTCTCAGAAAGAGCCGTGGTATGCGTTTTCGCCGGAAAACGCGTTTTCGGCCGAAAACGTGTACGTTTGCACTTCCCCGCCACAGGGAAGCTGCTAGCCGGGAATTCTCTGCCTGGTTCTACCCGCTGCCCGGAACGCTACGCAGGGCAAAAGCGATTCTCGTCCTCCGTGCTTGCTTTTTCTCAGAAAGAGCCGTGGTGTGCGTTTTCGCGGGAAAACGCGTTTTCGGCCGAAAACCTGTACGTTTGCACTTCCCGGCCACAGGGAAGCTGCTAGCCGGGAATTCTCTGCCTGGTTCTACCCGCTGCCCAGAACGATACGCAGGGCAAAAGCGATTTTCGTACTCCGTGCTTGCTTTTTCTCAGAAAGAGCCGTGGTGTGCGTTTTCGCCGGAAAACGCGTTTTCGGCCGAAAACGTGTACGTTTGCACTTCCCGGCCACAGGGAAGCTGCTAGCCGGGAATTCTCTGCCTGGTTCTACCCGCTGCCAGGAACGCTACGCAGGGCAAAAGCGATTCTCATCCTCCGTGCTTGCTTTTTCTCAGAAAGAGCCGTGGTGTGCGTTTTCGCCGGAAAACGCGTTTTCGGCCGAGAACGTGTTCGTTTGCACTTCCCGGCCACAGGGAAGCTGTTAGCCGGGAATTCTCTGCCTGGTTCTACCCGCTGCCCGGAACGCTACGCAGGGCAAAAGCGATTCTCGTCCTCCGTGCTTGCTTTTTCTCAGAAAGAGCCATGGTGTGCTTTTTCGCCGGAAAACGCGTTTTCGGCCGAAAACGTGTACGTTTGCACTTCCCCGCCACAGGGAAGCTGCTAGCCGGCAATTCGCTGCCTATTTCTACCCGCTGCTCAGAACGCTACGCAGGGCAAAAGCGATTCTCGTCCTCCGTGCTTGCTTTTTCTCAGAAAGAGCCGTGGTGTGCGTTTTCGCCGGAAAACGCGTTTTCGGCCGAAAACGTGTACGTTTGCACTTCCCCGCCACAGGGAAGCTGCTAGCCGGGAATTCTCTGCCTGGTTCTACCCGCTGCCCGGAACGCTACGCAGGGCAAAAGCGGTTCTCGTCCTCCGTGCTTGCTTTTTCTCAGAAAGAGCCGTGGTGTGCGTTTTCGCGGGAAAACGCGTTTTCGGCCGAAAACCTGTACGTTTGCACTTCCCGGCCACAGGGAAGCTGCTAGCCGGGAATTCTCTGCCTGGTTCTACCCGCTGCCCGGAACGCTACGCAGGGCAAAAGCGATTCTCGTCCTCCGTGCTTGCTTTTTCTCAGAAAGAGCCGTGGTGTGCGTTTTCGCCAGAAAACGCGTTTTCGACCGAAAACGTGTACGTTTGCACTTCCCGGCCACAGGGAAGCTGCTAGCCGGGAATTCTCTGCCTGGTTCTACCCGCTGCCCGGAACACTACGCAGGGCAAAAGCGATTCTCGTCCTCCGTGCTTGCTTTTTCTCAGAAAGAGCCGTGGTGTGCGTTTTCGCCGGAAAACGCGTTTTCGGCCGAAAACGTGTACGTTTGCACTTCCCGGCCACAGGGAAGCTGCTAGCCGGGAATTCTCTGCCTGGTTCTACCCGCTGCCCGGAACACTACGCAGGGCAAAAGCGATTCTCGTCCTCCGTGCTTGCTTTTTCTCAGAAAGAGCCGTGGTGTGCGTTTTCGCCAGAAAACGCGTTTTCGGCCGAAAACGTGTACGTTTGCACTTCCCCGCCACAGGGAAGCTGCTAGCCGGGAATTCTCTGCCTGGTTCTACCCGCTGCCCGGAACGCTACGCAGGGCAAAAGCGATTCTCGTCCTCCGTGCTTGCTTTTTCTCAGAAAGAGCCGTGGTGTGCGTTTTCGCCGGAAAACGCGTTTTCGGCCGAAAACGTGTACGTTTGCACTTCCCGGCCACAGGGAAGCTGCTAGCCGGGAATTCTCTGCCTGGTTCTACCCGCTGCCCGGAACGCTACGCAGGGCAAAAGCGATTCTCGTCCTCCGTGCTTGCTTTTTCTCAGAAAGAGCCGTGGTGTGCGTTTTCGCCGGAAAACGCGTTTTCGGCCGAAAACGTGTACGTTTGCACTTCAAGGCCACAGGGAAGCTGCTAGCCGGGAATTCTCTGCCTGGTTCTACCCGCTGCCAGGAACGCTACGCAGGGCAAAAGCGATTCTCGTCCTCCGTGCTTGCTTTATCTCAGAAAGAGCCGTGGTGTGCGTTTTCGCCGGTAAACGCGTTTTCGGCCGAAAACGTGTACGTTTGCACTTCCCGGCCACAGGGAATCTGCTAGCCGGCAATTCGCTGCCTATTTCTACCCGCTGCTCAGAACGCTACGCAGGGCAAAAGCGATTCTCGTCCTCCGTGCTTGCTTTTTCTCAGAAAGAGCCGTGGTGTGCGTTTTCGCCGGAAAACGTGTTTTCGGCCGAAAACGTGTACGTTTGCACTTCCCCGCCACAGGGAAGCTGCTAGACGGGAATTCTCTACCTGGTTCTACCCGCTGCCCGGAACGCTACGCAGGGCAAAAGCGATTCTCGTCCTCCGTGCTCGCTTTTTCTCAGAAAGAGCCATGGTGTGCTTTTTCTCCGGAAAACGCGTTTTCGGCCGGAAACGTGTACGTTTGCACTTCCCGGCCACAGGGAAGCTGCTAGCCGGCAATTCGCTGCCTATTTCTACCCGCTGCTCAGAACCCTACGCAGGGCAAAAGCGGTTCTCGTCCTCCGTGCTTGCTTTTTCTCAGAAAGAGCCGTGGTGTGCGTTTTCGCCGGAAAACGCGTTTTCGGCCGAAAACGTGTACGTTTGCACTTCCCGGCCACAGGGAAGCTGCTAGCCGGGAATTCTCTGCCTGGTTCTACCCGCTGCCAGGAACGCTACGCAGGGCAAAAGCGATTCTCGTCCTCCGTGCTTGCTTTTTCTCAGAAAGAGCCGTGGTGTGCGTTTTCGCCGGAAAACGCGTTTTCGGCCGAAAACGTGTACGTTTGCACTTCCCGGCCACAGGGAAGCTGCTAGCCGGGAATTCTCTGCCTGGTTCTACCCGCTGCCCGGAACGCTACGCAGGGCAAAAGCGATTCTCGTCCTCCGTGCTTGCTTTTTCTCAGAAAGAGCCATGGTGTGCTTTTTCGCCGGAAAACGCGTTTTCGGCCGAAAACGTGTACGTTTGCACTTCCCGGCCACAGGGAAGCTGCTAGCCGGCAATTCGCTGCCTATTTCTACCCGCTGCTCAGAACGCTACGCAGGGCAAAAGCGATTCTCGTCCTCCGTGCTTGCTTTTTCTCAGAAAGAGCCGTGGTGTGCGTTTTCGCCGGTAAACGAGTTTTCGGCCGAAAACGTGTACATTTGCACTTCCCCGCCACAGGGAAGCTGCTAGACGGGAATTCTCTGCCTGGTTCTACCCGCTGCCCGGAACGCTACGCAGGGCAAAAGCGATTCTCGTCCTCCGTGCTTGCTTTTTCTCAGAAAGAGCCGTGGTGTGCGTTTTCGCGGGAAAACGCGTTTTCGGCCGAAAACCTGTACGTTTGCACTTCCCGGCCACAGGGAAGCTGCTAGCCGGGAATTCTCTGCCTGGTTCTACCCGCTGCCCGGAACGCTACGCAGGGCAAAAGCGATTCTCGTCCTCCGTGCTTGCTTTTTCTCAGAAAGAGCCGTGGTGTGCGTTTTCGCCAGAAAACGCGTTTTCGACCGAAAACGTGTACGTTTGCACTTCCCGGCCACAGGGAAGCTGCTAGCCGGGAATTCTCTGCCTGGTTCTACCCGCTGCCCGGAACACTACGCAGGGCAAAAGCGATTCTCGTCCTCCGTGCTTGCTTTTTCTCAGAAAGAGCCGTGGTGTGCGTTTTCGCGGGAAAACGCGTTTTCGGCCGAAAACGTGTACGTTTGCACTTCCCGGCCACAGGGAAGCTGCTAGCCGGGAATTCTCTGCCTGGTTCTACCCGCTGCCCGGAACACTACGCAGGGCAAAAGCGATTCTCGTCCTCCGTGCTTGCTTTTTCTCAGAAAGAGCCGTGGTGTGCGTTTTCGCCAGAAAACGCGTTTTCGGCCGAAAACGTGTACGTTTGCACTTCCCCGCCACAGGGAAGCTGCTAGCCGGGAATTCTCTGCCTGGTTCTACCCGCTGCCCGGAACGCTACGCAGGGCAAAAGCGATTCTCGTCCTCCGTGCTTGCTTTTTCTCAGAAAGAGCCGTGGTGTGCGTTTTCGCCGGAAAACGCGTTTTCGGCCGAAAACGTGTACGTTTGCACTTCCCGGCCACAGGGAAGCTGCTAGCCGGGAATTCTCTGCCTGGTTCTACCCGCTGCCTGGAACGCTACGCAGGGCAAAAGCGATTCTCGTCCTCCGTGCTTGCTTTTTCTCAGAAACAGCCGTGGTGTGCGTTTTCGCCGGAAAACGCGTTTTCGGCCGAAAACGTGTACGTTTGCACTTCAAGGCCACAGGGAATCTGCTAGCCGGCAATTCGCTGCCTATTTCTACCCGCTGCTCAGAACGCTACGCAGGGCAAAAGCGATTCTCGTCCTCCGTGCTTGCTTTTTCTCAGAAAGAGCCGTGGTGTGCGTTTTCGCCGGAAAACGCGTTTTCGGCCGAAAACGTGTACGTTTGCACTTCCCCGCCACAGGGAAGCTGCTAGACGGGAATTCTCTACCTGGTTCTACCCGCTGCCCGGAACGCTACGCAGGGCAAAAGCGATTCTCGTCCTCCGTGCTTGCTTTTTCTCAGAAAGAGCCATGGTGTGCTTTTTCTCCGGAAAACGCGTTTTCGGCCGGAAACGTGTACGTTTGCACTTCCCGGCCACAGGGAAGCTGCTAGCCGGCAATTCGCTGCCTATTTCTACCCGCTGCTCAGAACGCTACGCAGGGCAAAAGCGATTCTCGTCCTCCGTGCTTGCTTTTTCTCAGAAAGAGCCGTGGTGTGCGTTTTCGCCAGAAAACGCGTTTTCGGCCGAAAACGTGTACGTTTGCACTTCCCCGCCACAGGGAAGCTGCTAGCCGGGAATTCTCTGCCTGGTTCTACCCGCTGCCCGGAACGCTACGCAGGGCAAAAGCGATTCTCGTCCTCCGTGCTTGCTTTTTCTCAGAAAGAGCCGTGGTGTGCGTTTTCGCCGGAAAACGCGTTTTCGGCCGAAAACGTGTACGTTTGCACTTCCCGGCCACAGGGAAGCTGCTAGCCGGGAATTCTCTGCCTGGTTCTACCCGCTGCCCGGAACGCTACGCAGGGCAAAAGCGATTCTCGTCCTCCGTGCTTGCTTTTTCTCAGAAAGAGCCGTGGTGTGCGTTTTCGCCGCAAAACGCGTTTTCGGCCGAAAACGTGTACGTTTGCACTTCCCCGCCACAGGGAAGCTGCTAGACGGGAATTCTCTGCCTGGTTCTACCCGCTGCCCGGAACGCTACGCAGGGCAAAAGCGATTCTCATCCTCCGTGCTTGCTTTTTCTCAGAAAGAGCCATGGTGTGCTTTTTCGCCGGAAAACGCGTTTTCGGCCGAAAACGTGTACGTTTGCACTTCCCGGCCACAGGGAAGCTGCTAGCCGGCAATTCGCTGCCTATTTCTACCCGCTGCTCAGAACGCTACGCAGGGCAAAAGCGATTCTCGTCTTCCGTGCTTGCTTTTTCTCAGAAAGAGCCGTGGTGTGCGTTTTCGCCAGAAAACGCGTTTTCGGCCGAAAACGTGTACGTTTGCACTTCCCCGCCACAGGGAAGCTGCTTGCCGGGAATTCTCTGCCTGGTTCTACCCGCTGCCCGGAACGCTACGCTGGGCAAAAGCGATTCTCGTCCTCCGTGCTTGCTTTTTCTCAGAAAGAGCCGTGGTGTGCGTTTTCGCCAGAAAAGGCGTTTTCGGCCGAAAACGTGTACGTTTGCACTTCCCGGCCACAGGGAAGCTGCTAGCCGGGAATTCTCTGCCTGGTTCTACCCGCTGCCCGGAACACTACGCAGGGCAAAAGCGATTCTCGTCCTCCGTGCTTGCTTTTTCTCAGAAAGAGCCGTGGTGTGCGTTTTCGCGGGAAAACGCGTTTTCGGCCGAAAACGTGTACGTTTGCACTTCCCGGCCACAGGGAAGCTGCTAGCCGGGAATTCTCTGCCTGGTTCTACCCGCTGCCCGGAACACTACGCAGGGCAAAAGCGATTCTCGTCCTCCGTGCTTGCTTTTTCTCAGAAAGAGCCGTGGTGTGCGTTTTCGCCAGAAAACGCGTTTTCGGCCGAAAACGTGTACGTTTGCACTTCCCCGCCACAGGGAAGCTGCTAGCCGGGAATTCTCTGCCTGGTTCTACCCGCTGCCCGGAACGCTACGCAGGGCAAAAGCGATTCTCGTCCTCCGTGCTTGCTTTTTCTCAGAAAGAGCCGTGGTGTGCGTTTTCGCCGGAAAACGCGTTTTCGGCCGAAAACGTGTACGTTTGCACTTCCCGGCCACAGGGAAGCTGCTAGCCGGGAATTCTCTGCCTGGTTCTACCCGCTGCCCGGAACGCTACGCAGGGCAAAAGCGATTCTCGTCCTCCGTGCTTGCTTTTTCTCAGAAAGAGCCGTGGTGTGCGTTTTCGCCGGAAAACGCGTTTTCGGCCGAAAACGTGTACGTTTGCACTTCCCGGCCACAGGGAAGCTGCTAGCCGGGAATTCTCTGCCTGGTTCTACCCGCTGCCAGGAACGCTACGCAGGGCAAAAGCGATTCTCGTCCTCCGTGCTTGCTTTTTCTCAGAAAGAGCCGTGGTGTGCGTTTTCGCCGGAAAACGCGTTTTCGGCCGAAAACGTGTACGTTTGCACTTCCCGGCCACAGGGAAGCTGCTAGCCGGGAATTCTCTGCCTGGTTCTACCCGCTGCCCGGAACGCTACGCAGGGCAAAAGCGATTCTCGTCCTCCGTGCTTGCTTTTTCTCAGAAAGAGCCATGGTGTGCTTTTTCGCCGGAAAACGCGTTTTCGGCCGAAAACGTGTACGTTTGCACTTCCCGGCCACAGGGAATCTGCTAGCCGGCAATTCGCTGCCTATTTCTACCCGCTGCTCAGAACGCTACGCAGGGCAAAAGCGATTCTCGTCCTCCGTGCTTGCTTTTTCTCAGAAAGAGCCGTGGTGTGCGTTTTCGCCGGTAAACGAGTTTTCGGCCGAAAACGTGTACATTTGCACTTCCCCGCCACAGGGAAGCTGCTAGACGGGAATTCTCTGCCTGGTTCTACCCGCTGCCCGGAACGCTACGCAGGGCAAAAGCGATTCTCGTCCTCCGTGCTTGCTTTTTCTCAGAAAGAGCCGTGGTGTGCGTTTTCGCCAGAAAACGCGTTTTCGGCCGAAAACGTGTACGTTTGCACTTCCCGGCCACAGGGAAGCTGCTAGCCGGGAATTCTCTGCCTGGTTCTACCCGCTGCCCGGAACGCTACGCAGGGCAAAAGCGATTCTCGTCCTCCGTGCTTGCTTTTTCTCAGAAAGAGCCGTGGTGTGCGTTTTCGCCGGAAAACGCGTTTTCGGCCGAAAACGTGTACGTTTGCACTTCCCCGCCACAGGGAAGCTGCTAGCCGGGAATTCTCTGCCTGGTTCTACCCGCTGCCCGGAACGCTACGCAGGGCAAAAGCGATTCTCGTCCTCCGTGCTTGCTTTTTCTCAGAAAGAGCCGTGGTGTGCGTTTTCGCCGCAAAACGCGTTTTCGGCCGAAAACGTGTACGTTTGCACTTCCCCGCCACAGGGAAGCTGCTAGACGGGAATTCTCTGCCTGGTTCTACCCGCTGCCCGGAACGCTACGCAGGGCAAAAGCGATTCTCATCCTCCGTGCTTGCTTTTTCTCAGAAAGAGCCATGGTGTGCTTTTTCGCCGGAAAACGCGTTTTCGGCCGAAAACGTGTACGTTTGCACTTCCCGGCCACAGGGAAGCTGCTAGCCGGCAATTCGCTGCCTATTTCTACCCGCTGCTCAGAACGCTACGCAGGGCAAAAGCGATTCTCGTCTTCCGTGCTTGCTTTTTCTCAGAAAGAGCCGTGGTGTGCGTTTTCGCCAGAAAACGCGTTTTCGGCCGAAAACGTGTACGTTTGCACTTCCCCGCCACAGGGAAGCTGCTTGTCGGGAATTCTCTGCCTGGTTCTACCCGCTGCCCGGAACGCTACGCTGGGCAAAAGCGATTCTCGTCCTCCGTGCTTGCTTTTTCTCAGAAAGAGCCGTGGTGTGCGTTTTCGCCAGAAAAGGCGTTTTCGGCCGAAAACGTGTACGTTTGCACTTCCCGGCCACAGGGAAGCTGCTAGCCGGGAATTCTCTGCCTGGTTCTACCCGCTGCCCGGAACACTACGCAGGGCAAAAGCGATTCTCGTCCTCCGTGCTTGCTTTTTCTCAGAAAGAGCCGTGGTGTGCGTTTTCGCGGGAAAACGCGTTTTCGGCCGAAAACGTGTACGTTTGCACTTCCCGGCCACAGGGAAGCTGCTAGCCGGGAATTCTCTGCCTGGTTCTACCCGCTGCCAGGAACGCTACGCAGGGCAAAAGCGATTCTCGTCCTCCGTGCTTGCTTTTTCTCAGAAAGAGCCGTGGTGTGCGTTTTCGCCGGAAAACGCGTTTTCGGCCGAAAACGTGTACGTTTGCACTTCCCGGCCACAGGGAAGCTGCTAGCCGGGAATTCTCTGCCTGGTTCTACCCGCTGCCCGGAACGCTACGCAGGGCAAAAGCGATTCTCGTCCTCCGTGCTTGCTTTTTCTCAGAAAGAGCCATGGTGTGCTTTTTCGCCGGAAAACGCGTTTTCGGCCGAAAACGTGTACGTTTGCACTTCCCGGCCACAGGGAATCTGCTAGCCGGCAATTCGCTGCCTATTTCTACCCGCTGCTCAGAACGCTACGCAGGGCAAAAGCGATTCTCGTCCTCCGTGCTTGCTTTTTCTCAGAAAGAGCCGTGGTGTGCGTTTTCGCCGGTAAACGAGTTTTCGGCCGAAAACGTGTACATTTGCACTTCCCCGCCACAGGGAAGCTGCTAGACGGGAATTCTCTGCCTGGTTCTACCCGCTGCCCGGAACGCTACGCAGGGCAAAAGCGATTCTCGTCCTCCGTGCTTGCTTTTTCTCAGAAAGAGCCGTGGTGTGCGTTTTCGCCAGAAAACGCGTTTTCGGCCGAAAACGTGTACGTTTGCACTTCCCGGCCACAGGGAAGCTGCTAGCCGGGAATTCTCTGCCTGGTTCTACCCGCTGCCCGGAACGCTACGCAGGGCAAAAGCGATTCTCGTCCTCCGTGCTTGCTTTTTCTCAGAAAGAGCCGTGGTGTGCGTTTTCGCCGGAAAACGCGTTTTCGGCCGAAAACGTGTACGTTTGCACTTCCCCGCCACAGGGAAGCTGCTAGCCGGGAATTCTCTGCCTGGTTCTACCCGCTGCCCGGAACGCTACGCAGGGCAAAAGCGATTCTCGTCCTCCGTGCTTGCTTTTTCTCAGAAAGAGCCGTGGTGTGCGTTTTCGCCGCAAAACGCGTTTTCGGCCGAAAACGTGTACGTTTGCACTTCCCCGCCACAGGGAAGCTGCTAGACGGGAATTCTCTGCCTGGTTCTACCCGCTGCCCGGAACGCTACGCAGGGCAAAAGCGATTCTCATCCTCCGTGCTTGCTTTTTCTCAGAAAGAGCCATGGTGTGCTTTTTCGCCGGAAAACGCGTTTTCGGCCGAAAACGTGTACGTTTGCACTTCCCGGCCACAGGGAAGCTGCTAGCCGGCAATTCGCTGCCTATTTCTACCCGCTGCTCAGAACGCTACGCAGGGCAAAAGCGATTCTCGTCTTCCGTGCTTGCTTTTTCTCAGAAAGAGCCGTGGTGTGCGTTTTCGCCAGAAAACGCGTTTTCGGCCGAAAACGTGTACGTTTGCACTTCCCCGCCACAGGGAAGCTGCTTGTCGGGAATTCTCTGCCTGGTTCTACCCGCTGCCCGGAACGCTACGCTGGGCAAAAGCGATTCTCGTCCTCCGTGCTTGCTTTTTCTCAGAAAGAGCCGTGGTGTGCGTTTTCGCCAGAAAAGGCGTTTTCGGCCGAAAACGTGTACGTTTGCACTTCCCGGCCACAGGGAAGCTGCTAGCCGGGAATTCTCTGCCTGGTTCTACCCGCTGCCCGGAACACTACGCAGGGCAAAAGCGATTCTCGTCCTCCGTGCTTGCTTTTTCTCAGAAAGAGCCGTGGTGTGCGTTTTCGCGGGAAAACGCGTTTTCGGCCGAAAACGTGTACGTTTGCACTTCCCGGCCACAGGGAAGCTGCTAGCCGGGAATTCTCTGCCTGGTTCTACCCGCTGCCCGGAACACTACGCAGGGCAAAAGCGATTCTCGTCCTCCGTGCTTGCTTTTTCTCAGAAAGAGCCGTGGTGTGCGTTTTCGCCAGAAAACGCGTTTTCGGCCGAAAACGTGTACGTTTGCACTTCCCCGCCACAGGGAAGCTACTAGCCGGGAATTCTCTGCCTGGTTCTACCCGCTGCCCGGAACGCTACGCAGGGCAAAAGCGATTCTCGTCCTCCGTGCTTGCTTTTTCTCAGAAAGAGCCGTGGTGTGCGTTTTCGCCGGAAAACGCGTTTTCGGCCGAAAACGTGTACGTTTGCACTTCCCGGCCACAGGGAAGCTGCTAGCCGGGAATTCTCTGCCTGGTTCTACCCGCTGCCCGGAACGCTACGCAGGGCAAAAGCGATTCTCGTCCTCCGTGCTTGCTTTTTCTCAGAAAGAGCCGTGGTGTGCGTTTTCGCCGGAAAACGCGTTTTCGGCCGAAAACGTGTACGTTTGCACTTCCCGGCCACAGGGAAGCTGCTAGCCGGGAATTCTCTGCCTGGTTCTACCCGCTGCCAGGAACGCTACGCAGGGCAAAAGCGATTCTCGTCCTCCGTGCTTGCTTTTTCTCAGAAAGAGCCGTGGTGTGCGTTTTCGCCGGAAAACGCGTTTTCGGCCGAAAACGTGTACGTTTGCACTTCCCGGCCACAGGGAAGCTGCTAGCCGGGAATTCTCTGCCTGGTTCTACCCGCTGCCCGGAACGCTACGCAGGGCAAAAGCGATTCTCGTCCTCCGTGCTTGCTTTTTCTCAGAAAGAGCCATGGTGTGCTTTTTCGCCGGAAAACGCGTTTTCGGCCGAAAACGTGTACGTTTGCACTTCCCGGCCACAGGGAATCTGCTAGCCGGCAATTCGCTGCCTATTTCTACCCGCTGCTCAGAACGCTACGCAGGGCAAAAGCGATTCTCGTCCTCCGTGCTTGCTTTTTCTCAGAAAGAGCCGTGGTGTGCGTTTTCGCCGGTAAACGAGTTTTCGGCCGAAAACGTGTACATTTGCACTTCCCCGCCACAGGGAAGCTGCTAGACGGGAATTCTCTGCCTGGTTCTACCCGCTGCCCGGAACGCTACGCAGGGCAAAAGCGATTCTCGTCCTCCGTGCTTGCTTTTTCTCAGAAAGAGCCGTGGTGTGCTTTTTCGCCGGAAAACGCGTTTTCGGCCGAAAACGTGTACGTTTGCACTTCCCGGCCACAGGGAAGCTGCTAGCCGGCAATTCGCTGCCTATTTCTACCTGCTGCTCAGAACGCTACGCAGGGCAAAAGCGATTCTCGTCCTTCGTGCTTGCTTTTTCTCAGAAAGAGCCGTGGTGTGCGTTTTCGCCGGAAAACGCGTTTTCGGCCGAAAACGTGTACGTTTGCACTTCCCCGCCACAGGGAAGCTGCTAGCCGGGAATTCTCTGCCTGGTTCTACCCGCTGCCCGGAACGCTACGCAGGGCAAAAGCGGTTCTCGTCCTCCGTGCTTGCTTTTTCTCAGAAAGAGCCGTGGTGTGCGTTTTCGCGGGAAAACGCGTTTTCGGCCGAAAACCTGTACGTTTGCACTTCCCGGCCACAGGGAAGCTGCTAGCCGGGAATTCTCTGCCTGGTTCTACCCGCTGCCCGGAACGCTACGCAGGGCAAAAGCGATTCTCGTCCTCCGTGCTTGCTTTTTCTCAGAAAGAGCCGTGGTGTGCGTTTTCGCCAGAAAACGCGTTTTCGACCGAAAACGTGTACGTTTGCACTTCCCGGCCACAGGGAAGCTGCTAGCCGGGAATTCTCTGCCTGGTTCTACCCGCTGCCCGGAACACTACGCAGGGCAAAAGCGATTCTCGTCCTCCGTGCTTGCTTTTTCTCAGAAAGAGCCGTGGTGTGCGTTTTCGCCGGAAAACGCGTTTTCGGCCGAAAACGTGTACGTTTGCACTTCCCGGCCACAGGGAAGCTGCTAGCCGGGAATTCTCTGCCTGGTTCTACCCGCTGCCCGGAACACTACGCAGGGCAAAAGCGATTCTCGTCCTCCGTGCTTGCTTTTTCTCAGAAAGAGCCGTGGTGTGCGTTTTCGCCAGAAAACTAGTTTTCGGCCGAAAACGTGTACGTTTGCACTTCCCCGCCACAGGGAAGCTGCTAGCCGGGAATTCTCTGCCTGGTTATACCCGCTGCCTGGAACGCTACGCAGGGCAAAAGCGATTCTCGTCCTCCGTGCTTGCTTTTTCTCAGAAAGAGCCGTGGTGTGCGTTTTCGCCGGAAAACGCGTTTTCGGCCGAAAACGTGTACGTTTGCACTTCCCGGCCACAGGGAAGCTGCTAGCCGGGAATTCTCTGCCTGGTTCTACCCGCTGCCCGGAACGCTACGCAGGGCAAAAGCGATTCTCGTCCTCCGTGCTTGCTTTTTCTCAGAAAGAGCCGTGGTGTGCGTTTTCGCCGGAAAACGCGTTTTCGGCCGAAAACGTGTACGTTTGCACTTCAAGGCCATAGGGAATCTGCTAGCCGGCAATTCGCTGCCTATTTCTACTCGCTGCTCAGAACGCTACGCAGGGCAAAAGCGATTCTCGTCCTCCGTGCTTGCTTTTTCTCAGAAAGAGCCGTGGT